>NC_051387.1:32847337-32852337 GCF_015228065.2 Penaeus monodon | reverse complement strand
CGGCTTCTTCGCTAATTTCCTACAAAAAGCAGTTTTAGCGTATGAGTATCCGACGTATGCAAATCCAGCGAAACCGCCGGACAGGCAACTTTGTTAAGAGTTCGGTCCTGCAGCGAGCCACCTGCTGCAGACGACATCTTTACAACTGAGCTGCGTTTTCGCGGTTCTTGGTTTCGAGGATTTTGAGAAGGATCAGATGTTAGGCAGTCGTATATTGGCAAATTCTATCAATAATTCTTTAATATTCGTATTTTCAATATAATAAAATAATCTACAAAATCATATGATATTCCTAATAAGGACGTATATAAAACTACTGGTCGTAAAAGAAGGTTTGAATACCACTTGAGCTTGGATATGACGTCACGATCTCAACCCAGCTTGAGGCCGAGGAGCGAGAATCTGCCTCTGAGACTGGCGGTGCAGGAGGCCGTTGCCTGCCGGGGCTTCGAGCAGAGGGCTTCGTATGACTTGTTCCTGGACTCTGGCCTTTCCTTGGAACTTATTTTGGAAACAGTAGAAACCCCTCCTCCTTCCTCGGGTCTTATTCATAGGTTCACTGGAAAAGATATCCTTGAGAATGCATTCCACTAACTGTCATTACCGAAAGGTTGTGATGAGTTCAATATCAGTTTACATGAAAATATCAAGACATTAATAAAACAAAACAAAAAACATGAAGTTGCTCTCTTTAACCGTTTATGCCAAAATAGAGGGAGAAAGTGATGAATCATGTGTTGATCTTTCTGATGGCATATTCTTATGTATATGTATATATATGTATATATATATATATATATATATATATATATATAACAGAAAGATATTATCTTTAACATGTAGCATTATGAACTTTAACCACTAGGCTGTATTGCTAACAATTCGGTATTGTAATCACTGCGGAAAATCTTTATAAGAGAATGGGAACGAAAATCCCCAAAGAAAACGTGAAATGACAGGGTAAATCATAGCAAATCTTGTGGTTTCATCATTGAAGCCTTTATCCGATAAAAACAGTCTTTCTAAAATGCCCCTGCTTTAATCTAAATAATATCAAAGATGAATCATAATATAACTGTTTGTACTATGGCCTTTTTACTGTGCATCATCATCATTATTATAATCATTACACCATTGTTGTTATTGTTCTTAGTAAACAGAAGTAGAAGTAATAGTAGTATCGTTCATCAACAGTATCACCACTGTCACCGCAACACTTATGCAATATATGTGTATTCATACACATATATTGCATCAGATCCACACACACACCGCCCCCCCCCCCGCGCACGCACGCCGCACGCACGCACGCCCAACGCACGCACGCACGACCAGCACCACGCCGCACGCACGCAGCACGCACGCACGCACGCACACACATACATATACCACACTCACGCCCGCGCACACACACGCACGCACGCACGCCGACCACACACACAAAAAACACCCACAACCCCCCACACACAAAACACATATATTATATTATATATATAATAATATATATATATTATTTTATATATAATGTGATGTGTGTTGGTGTGTGTGTGTGTGTGTGTGTGTGTGTGTGCATGTGTGTGTGTGTGTGTATGTGTGTAGGAGCCCGAATGATGGGCCCTACAAGAGTACGGTAGGTGGGGAGCTAAGTGCGTAAGGTAGACAACCATGAAGTCTGGACTCCCATGTAGAGAATGATGGAGCGCGGCTGTGCCGAGGAGCGAGGTGTTGCTCCCTGGCTCTCCACAGGGAGTCTACCTGTCATCTTATAGTGGTCTAAGGATCGCTATAAGTCGGGTATTTAGCATGTGGTAACCGGTGAATAGAGAGAATGATTTCCCAAAAAGGTAACCCCGGGCACTCTCCGGGAAAAGGGGACCGGGGGGACCCTACCACTACACTCCAAGAGCATAACAGCATGAAAACTACAATTAAGTATTATGCTGTGACCACGGCTTTATTGATAAAGAGTACACCCAAAGTTATTGAAGCTACGATGCGGTGTCCTGGGAGCAAGCGCTGAGGTGGTGGCGTGGTGACCGGCCTGGCGAAGAAGATCCTAACATAGTGAAGGCGAAAGGTCTTCTGGTTGATAAGGTTTTCTGAGGGCACGATATATATATATGGACACGTGGCGTGGGAGACCAGCTGGATACCATCTGCTTCTCCTGAAACTGATTCCAGTGCCTGATTTAGCTATGGATTACACAAATCATGCTTATGTGCATGCCATTATGTGTGTGTGTGTTTTCCCTTATGTTATATATATATATTATATAAAATTATAATATATTGTGTGGTGTGTGTGTGTTTTGTGTGTGGGTGTGTGGTGTGTGTGTTGTGGTGTGTGTGTTTGTGTGTGGGGGGTGTGGATGACATATATATATATTATATATATATATATATATAATTTTAAAATATAATATATTTTATATATAATTATATTTTATATATTATTTATATGTGGTTATAATTTATATTTATAATATATATATATACATATAATTACATATATTATTAAAATATAAATATAATATATATATATTTTTTTACCTTATATAGAAATTTTTAGAGTATATATTATTAATTATATTAATATTATTTATAATATAAATATTATAATAATTTTAATTTTGAGAGGTAACCCCAGGTAGAAAGCAGGAATTGGGGGTGGCTTCTTATGCACAAACGTTTAGAAAGAATATAGGGGAATTCTATAGTATAAGCAAAGAGGGCTTCAGTACAAAAAACTAAAAATAGGTACAACTTTTAAATTTTTCAATTTGCTCCAACCTGCAGCCCAGGATGAAGAAATAAGAGCTTCTATGAAAATGTTTATTAGCCAGCGGAGAGTAAAATTTCCCCTTTTACAATAATAATGGGGGATTTTAATGCAAAAATAGGTAAAAAGACGTAGGAGAAAACCCCATAAATCACGAATAGGTATAGGAAGAGAGGGGACAAATGAGTTGATTTTGCGGAGGCTCGATCATCAAAATCATGAAACATTCTTCGAAAAAGACTAAGCGGAAGTGGACTTGGAAGTCGCCATCTGAAATAAAAACGAAATTGACTTCAAATTTCAAATGACCGATAATAAAAAATGTGGAGTTTTTAAAAAGTAAAAGTTTTGGGAGCGACCCTAGAAGGTCAGAGGCCAAAATTTAAAATACACCCAGGGGGGAAAAAGGGGAAAAATCATACGAAAACCACAGCCAATTTTGCTCTTGAAGACCAGAGCGCAGAATTTAACCCTTAACATCCAAAACAGATATTCACTTCTCAGCGACAAAATCTAACATTCCCAAAACAACTCAGTTCAAGACATAATAAAGGAATCGCACTAGAATAGGCGGAAATCGTCAAAAAATCTCCAGCAATTTTCGGTAGAAACTAAAAAGCTTATGCAAAAACTGGGTTTATGAAAACGTCAAACGGACAAAATAAATTTGCCGAACTAACAAAGCTTCAAAAAAAGAAAAGGGAAGATGTCGGAAATTCAAAATCAAAAAAATAAAAAGAAACGGATTTAGGGATAGATGAAAACGTTTTAAAAGGGGACCGGGATAGGGAGAATCAATTGTATGCAATAAAGAAAACCCAAAGGGGAAGTAAAATACAATAAAAATGAAATCATAAGGAATAGTGGGGGACTTTACAGGGGCTTACAACTCAATGAACACCCTGGATAAAGCGAAGCGGTAACTAGAGACGACCCAAAACACAACAGAAGAAATAAAAAAAAGCGCTTTAAAGCATGAAGAGGGGGGAAAAAACCGGGGAAAAATGGAATTAGTATGACCTTATAATAGATCAGGAGATATTGCAAAAGTGAAACTACCAATCTTTTTAACAAATGCCTTATCAACGGGAAAAAATCCGAAAGCCTGGAAAAAGCAACAATTGTTTTGATACTAAAAAAGGGGACGAAAGGATCTAAAAATACCCCCCAATAAGCCTCCTTTCACTCTTACAAATTTCACAAAATCTCACAAATCGCACTCTGACCGCTTTGGGTTCTAAAACCCCCTAGGGGAAAAAACGGGTTTTTGCATGGATTCCAAAAACAGACCACATCCCAAAAGTCACCCAAATAAAAGGAAAAAAAAAACGAATTAGGCCACTGGTTTTGGCATTCATCGATTACAAAAGGCTTTGACCTTTTAGAGACACCAGGGATACTAAAGCTATCCAAAACAGGGGTAGAGGAGGTATATTTTAAAATACTGGAAAATATATACAAAAAATGGGCAAACCATCAAGCTCCACTCCGAAACCCACAAAATACCAATTAAAAAAAATGTTGACAGGCTACCCTCTCACCAAAAGTTTACAGCTTTTTGAGGAAAAAATTCAAAAAACTAGAGTGGGAGGAAAAGGGGACAAGAAGGAGACGAATATCTAAACAACCCCGATTTGCAGATGTATTTTTTCTCTTTAGTAATCTGCAAATGAAATGCAGCAACTAATAAAAGATCAAATAAGGGAAAATCCGAAAAACGACTTCGGATAAAAAAGAAAAAACTAAGATCATGTTCAAAAATAGAGTTCAGTTCGAACAATACAAGTACAAGGGAAGTCTAGAGGTAGTGGCAAGTATATATACCAGGCAACTCGTAAGCAAACACATTACGAAGAGGAAAAATTTAAACACCATCAGTCTAGGCTGGGGGCCCCTTTGGGGACACGTAGCAAATAAGAGGTTCTTTTCCATTTTGTTTTAAAAAAAAAAGTCTTAAAAACCAAAAAGTGTCCTACCAGTTTGACCTATGGATCAGAAACAGGACTCAACCAAATTACTGGGGGGAAACTAATAAATCCCCGAGAGGGTGGGAAAGACTGATGCTGGGAATACCTAAGGATGGAGAGGGCGACGTGGGTCAGGAACAGACAAAAAAAAAGAAGATATACTTTCGACATCAAAAAAAAAAAGTGGCAATGGGAGGTCTATACATCGGAGACAGGATAAAAGATGGACAAAGAATGTAACAGACTGGGCTATA
>NC_051387.1:32837337-32842337 GCF_015228065.2 Penaeus monodon | reverse complement strand
AATATTACAATTATATATACATACATACATACATATACACATACAATATATCACATATATACGACAACTATAAACTATATACATCACTATACACACATACAACAACACACCAACACACACACACACACACACACACACACACACACACAACATCACACACACACACACACACACACACACACACACACACACACACCACACACACACACACACACACCACACACACACACACACCACACACACACACACACACACACACACACACACACACACACACACACACACACAGCGCCAGTCTTCAGCCTACACAGACACAAACAGTTGATGAAAATGGTGTCAGAGAATAGATGTTCCAAACATGTCTTTGCCTCGAAAGCCGTGTCACGTTCTCACCAAGGTAGTGCAAAGGGAAGAATTCGAGCTGTGGCACTTGACGCCTTTGCCATGCCTCACGATTGACAATTCGTGAGGCATAGATTCAAGCGCCCCTGGCATTCACCCTTCGCTACTCTTGCATTAACACATGGCATCCCATAATTGATAAACTGGTTTTAACAATATAGCCGATGTAAAATGATTTTGGAAATGACTTCTGTAAAATAGCATTCTAGATGCTATTTCCCTATTCCAGTTTGGAGTAATCTCTCTTTCAAAGGCAAACTCTAACTCAACAACTTACGAGCTGTCAGGTCGACAGCTCTTTATTAGATTATCAATATTGACTCTCCCGCTGCGACACGTAAAGCAACGGCCGATTTTACAGAGCCATATCAAGCAAAGCCACTCATAAAATTCTACAGCAGTGGCAGATATTGGAGATTTTGCTGCAGAGTTTATACAAAATGTACGAGATGTCTGCGTCGTGAACTAGGCATTGTGTGAGGACATAAAGCATCCACAATCCGCGCCGTAATTCCTTTCATTATATCACTTAAGATTATTATGCAATTAGTCTTTTGCAAAAGAATGATCACGGCCTTCGTAGATCACCTCCCTTTATCTTTTTTTTTTTTTTTTTACTTCATCCTTGAGACTGGAGCACTTCCCACATTATCTGCCTGTCTACCAGCGCGAAACTGCCTCTATACAGTATGCCCTACTGTCTTTATGTATCTGCCTCCACTCTCCACTTTATCTCTCCCCCCCCTCTCTCTCCCTCTCTCTCTCTCTCTCTCTCTCTCTCTCTCTCTCTCTCTCTCTCTCTCTCTCTCTCTCTCTCTCTCTCTCTCTCTCTCTCTTTCTTTCTCTCTCTCTCTCTCTCCTTCTCTCTACTCTCTCCTCTCTCCTTCTCTCTCCTCTCTCTCTCTCTCTCTCTCTCTCTCTCTATATATCTATATATATATATATATATATATATAATATTATATATATAATATATAATATATATATATATATATATATATATATATATATATATATATTATATGTATGTTTACATTTGTTTACGTTGTAATATCTAAAGTGTGGATCTTGATAAGGAGATATTGTCTTTTTGAAAACAAGAAATGGCTACAGAATGAGTCCCTGAACATAAGGTTTAAAAGCCCTTTCTCCAGGAAAAGCAGACACCTCTGTAAATGTGTTGCATTTTTCGCTGTTTAGAAACGGGGTACATTTTCATGTATTATGTACTGAGATGACTTTCCTTGAAATTGTTTCTTATATGAAATTACCTTTTTTTTCTTTCATATGATCAGTGAATCTACAGGCTTTGTACATGTTCTTAGAGCCAGTACGAATACAGTCATAATGCATTTTGCTATTGGCAGTATCGGTATTTTGGAACGCACTGGCTCCATTTACACCACCGTTGCTCGATTCTAACCTGCTTCTTAACACACTGCAATTTCCTCTGCCAGGATCAAGTTCCGAAAGTACAACCTTGGCCAAGTGATGTTACGTTGTCCGTTTAAACATTAATTGTATTCGCTGCACTGCTACCCGCTCTATTTTTGGCCAGTTATTAAATGCTGAGTTCATGGCGATATTGATTACCAGCAACAACTAGATACGACTCATCTGCAATATGATGAGAAATGCTTCTACCATGTCCGCGGCAAAAGCTCGCGGTTTGTATTGCACAAAATATGCAAGGAGACAATCACCTCTCGTATCAGTGCCGGTGTTCAAAAGCATATTATATATTACATGCATTTATTGCACGATCTGCACTGTGACCAATCAGTCGTACTATATCATGCTACTGGAAATGTTTGCTGCTGACGATTGCATTTGTGCAACACGGATTTAGTTCACCCCAAATTTTATGTTGTGCTTACGTTTACTCACCAAAGACTATAACGAATCACATGCTACTGAGTGAGAGACGTAAACCTATATACGCTACTTCTTTCTGTCTCCCAGTTTCTGCTGAAGATGACGAGTTTTTTTTTTTCAAGTGGCCTGTCCCACAAGGACGTTGGCGATCATGGATTTCCATGATTTTCTTGGCAATTTAGAGCGGTGGTTTGCCGTTGCCTTCCGCCCGGTGTTTTTATCGAGTCACCATCTCTATTTACCCGGTTCTGGGGCTGGCTTGCCCACCCAGCGGCTAGGCAGGCAATCGAGGTAAAGTTCCTTGCCCAAGGGAACAACGCGCCGGCCGGTGACTCGAACCCTCGAACTCAGATTGCTGTTCTTTGATAACAGTATCAAAGAACGTTTAAAATATTCATTTGAAACGTTAGTGATGAACAGCAGACAGCTTTCTCTACCTACTTAACGTATATTTGATTCCAAAAAGGATAACACTACTTGATATTTACAGTATTTTTAATGAGGATTAAATGAATAAGAAACAATCATAGGTACATAAGGAGTTGAACACTGCTGAATACTCCAGAAGTTCTGACACATGCTTGGAGACAGTAAATCGTTTTGTTCAATGCTAATATAGCTCTAGTGTATATTTATATGAGAGAACATACATATATGGACATGAACATAGAGTAGATCATCCTGTGAGAGAAAATGTTAATAAACAAGTGTCTAATAAAATTTCTTCCTGCTTCCTCTCCCGCTTGTCCCGAGACCACGCCCGGCAAGCAAGCAGACTGGCAGCGATGGAGATGCATATGTTGTAGAAAGGAATGTTATGTGAATCATGTCTATACAGTGTATGTATACGTAGATGTTCACAAACACACACCGAGCATAAGGGAATAAATGAATAAACTTGTGTGTATATATCGAAGGCTGCCATCAGTCATTGTCGACTATAATCTCTACCCACTCCGGTATGGGTAAAGTCATTGCCTGGGAGAAAGAATGTGAGGAACAAGCTGTTGCCCGTGTAGCAGGCTCCCTCTCTACACGCAGCTGATGGATCTAAAGGAACAGCATAGACCGGTACGGTTTGGCACCAGCGGCGTTGCAGGAGTTGCCTGAACGCAGTCGCAAGCGACAACGAACTGCCCTAGGGTTAACTCCCGAAGCCTTTTTTCAAATAAATAGATAAATACATGAATATATATATATATATATATATATATATATATATATATACATATGTATTTGTTTGTGTATTTATATATATATATATATATATATCTATATATATATATATATATATATATATATATGTGTGTGTGTGTGTGTGTGTGTGTGTGTGTGTGTGTGTGTGTGTGTGTGTGTGTGTGTGTTTGTGTATTTGTGTGTGTGTATTTATACATACATATACATACATATGTGGGCCGCAGTGGCCGAATGGTTAGAGCGTCGGACTCAAGACTGTCACGACGGCAATCTGAGTTCGAGGGTTCGAGTCACCGGCCGGCGCGTTGTTTCCCTTGGGCAAGGAACTTCACCTCGATTGCCTCCTAGCCACTGGGTGGCCAAGCCAGCTCAAGTCAGTGCCGGGTAAATAGAGATGGTGACTCGATAAAAACACCGGGCGGAAGGCAATGGCAAACCACCGCTCTAAATTGCCAAGAAAATCATGGAAGCCCATGATCGTCAAGGCCGCGGTGGCCGAATGGTTAGAATGTCGGACTCAAGACTGTCACGACGGCAATCTGAATTCGAGGGTTCGAGTCACCGACCGCCGCGTTGTTCCCTTGGGCAAGGAACTTCACCTCGATTGCCTACCTAGCCACTGGGTGGCCAAGCCAGCCCAAAGTCAGTGCTGGTTCCAAGTCCGGATAAAATAGAGAGAATGATTACCTAAAAAAGGTACCACCGGCACTCTCCGTGGAAAGGAACTGGGGACTCTACCACGTACTCACTCCAAGAGCATCACAGCATGAAAACTACAATTAAGTATCATGCTGTGACCACGGCGGCTCAGACATGAACCTACCGTTAAAAGAAGAAGATACATACATATATATATATATATATATATGATACATATATATACATATATATATATGATACATATATATACACATATGCGTATATATATATATATATATATATATATATATATATATATATATATATATATATATGAGGCCGCGGTGGCCGAGTGGTTACTGCGTCGGACTCAAGACTGTCACGACGGCAATCTGAGTTCGAGGGTTCGAGTCACCGACCGGCGCGTTGTTCCCTTGGGCAAGGAACTTCACCTCGATTGCCTACCTAACCGCTGGGTGGGCAAGCCAGCCCAAGTCAGTGCCGGTCCCAGACCCGGGTAAATAGAGATGGTGACTCGATAAAAACACCGGGCGGAAGGCAACGTCAAACCATCGCTCTAAAAATTGCCAAGAAAATCATGGAAAATCCATGATCGCCAACGTCCTATGTTTATATTTATATATATATATATATATATATATATATATATATATATATATGTTTATATATATATATATATATATATATATATATATATATATTTATATATATATATATATATATATATATATATATATATATATAAACATATATATATACATATCTGTGTGTGTTGAGATCGATTTTGATTCGACTTTTAAAAGGTGTAAAGTTAAAATTGTGAAGCTTCCTGGACCACTTAGAATTCCCAGACGTCAACCGAAATG
>NC_051387.1:32829837-32832337 GCF_015228065.2 Penaeus monodon | reverse complement strand
TCCCTCTGCAAATGTTGAGTTTGTTAGGATATAATGATGTTTAACTATAGCCGTATTTTCCGAGGGCTATGGCTTATGCGACGCCTCTCACGAGACAGGAATTGAATAGGTAAACATTTATCGAGTTGCCAGATGCATTCCTTTTACCTCGGTTATATTCATCAACATTCTTACTTATATTGGGTATTTATATCACAGTACAACCCAACATAAGATATCTAAATCCATCTAGGATATGTTCGAAAATACTGTGTACCAAATACTGTGGGTGTCGCGAGACGTCACGCGGCACCTTAATTGTCACCGGGCAAGATGACATATATCTCACTATGCTTCCGCACTGGCGAGGTCTTTGAGCATCAAGCGAGAACGCTGACATCAGTGGCAGGGGACCTCATCGTCAAGACATGCAAAATTTTCTGAATTATGAGGAATTTGCCAAGAGCTAGGAATGTTTTACAACGTTTAAATGAATTTCACCCTGCTCTGAGAGTAACATAAAGATGAAATGCGTTTTTTTTTATAAATACTCAAAACATCACAAATGTGATGGCTACATGCAAATGCAGTTACAGTTGCAAGCTTGTACATAAGAGTTTATTTGTTACTGTACTTAGCATTTTGCAACTCTGTCTCTTTAATGATAGCTACTTATCTGCCTATCTCACCATCATCTATGCCTGTCTCATCCCCGGTATATCTGCTCAGATGACCAAGTTCCTCTCTCTCTCTCTCTCTCTCTCTATCTCTCTCTCTCTCTCTCTCTCTCTCTCTCTCTCTCTCTCTCTCTCTCTCTCTCTCTCTCTCTCTCTCTCTCCTCTCTCTCTCTCTCTCTCTCTCACCTTTCTCTTCTCCTATCTCGTTATTCCTATTCTTGCTGCAATGCTAAGTATTTCTGTTTTCCTACCAATTCCAGTTTGTTTCTCCACCAACTTTTGTTTTTTTTCCCTACTGGTTGTCTTTTCTTTTTTTTTTTTTTTTTTTTTTTTTTTTTTTTACAGTATCCATGTCTATCACTCCCGTTTGCTCGTTTTGCAACATTCATCAACGATCCCTCCATGCGTCTTTCAGCTGCAGCCTACGTGTTTTTTGGGCGACTTGGCAGAGCCCATGCGCCTGCCCCATATGTCATTGCTAGAAGAATGACACTGTCCATGATTCTTCCTTTGAGTTCCGGAGGTATTGATTTCTCCATCAAGACCTCGCTGTACTGACCAAATGTCCGCCTTCCTGTGGTCAGACTCGCTTTTGATTCTTCTTTAGTTCTCTTGCCCCAACTGCATATGTCGGTCCTCAAATGCTTTCTCGGTTTCTATTCGTGTTCTTGGTGCCTTGTATTTGTTGAGATTTCTTGCGATTTCATTTTTAATCTCTTTCGTTTCCAAGCTTCATGTCTGTCAATTCATATACATATCCAGCTTTTAAAACAAAACCCCATCTTATCTATGATTTGAAATTAAATTGAGGTATAGTGTGGTTATATCCTATTTGAATAAAATCAACGTAAATTGAGCTCGCAAGGACGGCTGGAGTGGTGGAGTCAAGCGTGTTGGTGTGGTTGAATAAAACATATTTGGCAGAGGACGTTGATATATTCATAAAATACAGTATTGATATCATTCAACGTATATTGACAGTAATGGTAGTAATAACAAGAACTTGAGAATAATAGAAATGTTTTTAAGTATCAAAAGGTATACGGTGGCTACACAAAACATATCGTTCCGTTATTAAACATTCTCTAGAACATATTAGAAAATCACATAATTCATATAATACGAATAAACATAACTTAACACAATATGCAAAGATGTAGAAATAAGAAATAACTAAAAAAAAAAAAGGGTTTGGCAAACATATCAATAAAATAACCCGGAGTACATCCACTTTAGCCTTTATACGATATTTCTCTTAGCCCTCCGCAATGACGACACTTGTCCAGCACTTTTCCCCCCGAATTTCTTTCAGTGTGACCCCGCGCGCTCTCATTACGCGCACTTTTCCATGTCGTCCTCCGTGTCGCGAGTTTCCTCATCTGTAATTGTATTCAGGCGAATTCGTTTTCTTTCTGTACGTTTTCTAGGTCGAGTTTTTAATCTAAATTTCTGGTTTGATGGCAGGTCTTGGGGTCTAGTCAGTTTTTAGGCGTATGGTTCATTCCAGATTCCAGGCTTAATTGGTATTTTTGTATGGCTTAATTCAGTTATGCTGTAATTAATTTTGATTTGATTTGATTCCAAATTCAAGGAACGGATGATTTTTTTATTCGGTTGAAATTGAGTGAAAGAATGACCTTCAGTATTTAATTATATGTGATTGCCGTCATTTCTTTATATATAACTTCTTTCTCCGGTATATCTGCTCTAATGACCAAATTCTCTCTCTCTCTCTCTCTCTCTCTCTCTCTCTCTCTCTCTCTCTCTCTCTCTCTCTCTCTCTCTCTCTCTCTCTCCTCTCTCTCTCTCTCCCCTCCTCCTCTCTCCTCTCTCTCTCCCCCTCC
>NC_051387.1:32823055-32828055 GCF_015228065.2 Penaeus monodon | reverse complement strand
ACACAGACACACACACACACACACACACACACACACACACACACACAATATATATATATATATTTATATATATATATATATTATATATATATAATATATATATAAAAATACAATAAACACCCACACACACACAACACACACACACACACCCCCCCACCCACACACACCACACACACACACACACACCCCCACACACACACAAATATATATATATATATATATATTATATATAATATAGATATATATATATACTAATAACATAGGGAGTATATTGCTGAGGACTACGTGGTATGCTTAATGCGCTGGTCGCCATGGCCTCCCTAAACGTTTTCAGAGAATTTAAATATCACTACTTTTTTCATTTTAGAAAATACTGGGGATGAAATTAATGTACGGCATGTACATTAAGTAATAAGTGAGATCCACGTGACTTTTAGATAACTATTTTTTTTTGTTTTTATTATAAGTTTAATGATAATTTTGTATTAGGTAGCTAGAAGGAATGGTAGCTTAGCATTATCAGTATAATTACTTTGATAAAAAAACAGTTATCGTAAATGGTAAGAGAAGACAACATAAGATCCTTATCATTTTTATACAGCGCCGTCGGGAATTATTTAGTATCCTTCCTCAGCACTGTCTAGTTATTACACTCATCTTCATTCGAAAACATCTTTCATCATCTAAGAGATAAATAAATAACACGAAGAACTTCTATTATCTCGTCGCAAACCAGCAGCATCAATACCATACATCGGTGCGCTGTAATTTCATATTCACGCTCACCATCATCCGTCATGCAACTAAAGCCTGGTCGCGGGCGTACCTTTCTGCTGTGCGGAGAAATGCGTTTGTTTGCACTGGTTGGTGGGGTTCAGTTTTTTTTTTACTGTGAAGTGTCTGAAAGTTGTAATTCTTGCGTAAATAACAAGTTTGGCTTTAAAGCCTGCGACTGAAATTTCACAATATTAACGGCCAAAACCTTAATTCAATAGACAGGTCTCTGTTTAGTTGAGAGTATAACATAGCAGCATACTGTATAAAAAGACTGAGAAATCCTCTTCGCTAGGTCACTGTCGGTTGATCATCGAACTTTTATAATGTATTTTAAATTTTTTCATCATTTGACAGATAAAGCCTGTGTAGCCTTTAACTATTCTAATATTCATGATCCTTTTTTTTTTCACCTACGCTACCATCTATAGGTCAAATATCATGTTCACCCACGATCTCTTTCTTCGTCTGTAAACTGAAGATAATTTTTGATAGCATTTAAGTAGCCCCTATTTTTTTTCTTCGTGAGAGAATTCTTATCACAATTCAGAATGCTATAATCAATAATCAAAGAATCAGAATATATATAGGAATATTTTATTTGTTTTTTTATAATTACTACTCAGGTGAGCTGCTGAAGTCCAAAAGCAAAACTGAGTAATCTCACATAACAGAGAATACAACGTAAAAGCAACCAATCATCTGATTAGATCTAGACACAAAAACTAGCTTCTTTGTAAGGAACAATAGGCCAGGAATGAACTCGCCTTAATACTTTGACAGAACGGTAGTGACATTCCTATTAGTGCATGACGAGAATATATTATGCTTGCAACAGGAAATTTCAAGGGCACTAAAAGGATCATCTTAATTCCATACCACGAAGCGCCTTCTCGTGCAAAAGAGAAATCGCGTCTGAGGAAAACAAACTGCAACATATCAGTTGATGGCATTTCAGCCGCAAGTGAGGATGATCGATATTTTTATACTTGTATATTTTATTATGTATGCTTGGATTTAAAAGATGCTATTTCTTCTATTAGCGTATTGTATCAAATATCCCTGGACTCACAAAAAATATCTGGTTCATAAAATTTCCCTCGTTGGATGAATACCGGTCTCGCAATGTCGTAAAATATGTTGTAAGGAAAGGCCCATGAAGAGACCATGTTGAATTAAGTCATCTAATCGCGGTATTTGAAACTTCCGAAACTTACAGAATTTCCCGTGCGTCGCGGGTTTAATTTAAAGAGTGCCGCAGCCTCAACAGTTTGATCAATAGGTATCATCCATCGGGTTCAGAGGCTACGCTGTAATAAAATATATTATTCAAAGGGAAAATGGGAATCAAAAATTATATATTTTTCACTTTAGTTTCCTTTGACGCACGAAGGAAGTATCAGAAAATGCACATGTAATAAAAATGCAGCGCACCAGCGGAGCACTTAACTTTCGGGGTTCACTTCCTACGAAAATCATAAAGTAATTAAATATGCTCCGCAAGACCGGGTTGCGGAATATTTTTCACCATATGCTGATCGTCGTCGAGTAATACAGGGGAAGATAATAACATATTTAATCAAAACAGAAACACGTTTTAATCACAGTAATGATGTAGATCTAAACTAAATACCATTCGACAGTAATTCCCCACCAAATAGGCCTATCGTATAAGTTTGGCTCTGTTCCCTATTTTTTAAATCTTATTTATCAGAGTTTGGCCTGATCATTCGAAGCTCCCGTAGTTTTTATCAAACGTTGAACAAAACAATATCAAAAGCTATTGCGGGCTTCCGTGATTCAGCTGCATTCCCCGACGAGATCGAGTCACGCGATTGCTGTTACCGCTGAAGCCGGGAAGAGCTCACGGGGGGGGGGGGGGGGGGGGGGGGGTCCTCCGTCGCAGGATTGTAGAGCTAAGTAGGTGACAGTCTGAGTTTTATGGAGAAATGGGAAAAGGCTGTGTGCTGTACTTTTCTGGGAAAGGGTTTCGAATCAGTGCCCAGTTTTTCAAAACAATTATCAAATATTAGTTATATTTTGGGTTTTAGAGGATTAACCAGTTGACTCTTTCCCCCCATTAGATTTTTTAAGCAAATGACAGAAAAAAATAAGGAAAAAAATCTAAACGTTTTCCTTGTGTCCTTTCCCACTGGTCTTTAAAATTCTCGAGTGATAAATGTCTGCTTTCCCTGTCCTTATAAAATATTTTTAATTGCTTCAGTATAGTCTTTCAATGTTTCTTCTCTTCATTTAAAGTCCTGCCTTGTGCTGCAGTTTGACTGTTTATCTAGTCACTCTGGTTCGCGTTCAGTGCCATAAATTCAATTTATGTCATATGATTGCAACTACATAAATAAGCATCAGCATGATACCTCTGTATATATACACATGCACATCTACACACACACACATAAAACACGCACGCACGCACACACAAACGACACGCACACAAACACACATACACGACACACACACAAACACACACACACACACAAACACACACACGACACACACACGACACACACACAAACGCACACACAAACACACACACACGCACACTCTCTCTCACATACATACAAACATCCGTTTAGGTCTGCCTAACCCGTTGGAAACATAAGAGCATCCTTCATTAAAGGTAGGAGGGTAAGTGTGGCTTTCGGGTCAGAGAGTTGGATTTTGTGTTTTGCTACGCGCCTATAAGCATTAGAGGCAGCGTAGTTACCAACATAATCTGGATAAACTAAATCCTAACAAAAATGAAAATACTCAGATGCTTAGGTAATTGACAACATGGTTCCCATTTTCTTCTCACAGTGCTAGAAGCTCAATAATGGCCAAGCGTTAGCACAGTGTAGCATGATGTCTGTAGTGTAATTGCGACGAGGCAAGTCCTGTATCCAAACATCCTGAAACGGGGCTCTGAGAGGTGGGCGTCACAGGGATGTAACGTCAGTCGTCGGTCAGAAAATGTGAGTGTACAGATCAAGGAATATAAGAATATATATTTATTGATATGTGTGCATGCCCAATATCTCCTTTTTTAGTTTCTTGCTCTTCCCGAGTTTACTTTACTTTACTCTTTATTCACAAAAAATGGTACATGTTTGCTCATGCTTGATCTAGTGGTTGGAAGGGCATTGCAGTGTCTGTGCGTAGGCATGTTTAAAATTCAGAGTCTGACTCAAGGTATCAAAGGAAATATTGCTTTAATGCAGCTGTATATCCTAGTAGCCAGACTTGTTTTCTGGACTGATTAAAAATCTAAATATCTTGATAATTAGTATACCTTGACGTTATTTTTTTTAGGTCTTTAGCCAAGCTCGCTGATGGAAGATATTCTCGTTATTTGGTACCGGATATATTTTCTAAATTAATAACAATAATGACAAATCGTCCATACAAAACCGATGTAGGCACACACGTACCACACGTAACACACACACATTTACAAAATATACTAAATATATTTATATAATATTATATATTAATATATATATATATATATAAAATATATATATATAGATAGATAGATAGATAGATAATAGATATAGATATAATTATAGGTATACATATATTAATATATTATATATATATATAGATTTATATATAATTATATATATAATATATATATAATATTATATTAGGGGTGGTATATGTATGTATGTAGGGATGTCAATGCTTGTATGTATATATAATATGTATATATATAATATAATATATTATATATTATTTTATTATAATATTATACACATATATACATATATATTATACATTTACAAAACACACACACACACACACACACACACACACACACACACACACCCACACACACACACACATGATGTATATATACGATAATAAAATATTTTAACTATTATATTATATATAATATATAATGTAATATATATATATAGTAATATCATTATATATATATACAACTTAAAAATATATAATATATAATATGATAATATACATATACACACACGTATATATATATATTAAATTAATAAAAATATTAATTACTATATAATATATTATAATACTATAATATAGAGAGAGGATAGTATATATATTGGTAGATAGTCAGATAATATAATGAATCTATATACACACACACACACTTTTTTTATGTAGTTTTTAGATGTCATAGTTTTTCCCAAGGCCCATTTTTTAGTTTAAAAGCGGGGGTGTAACTGTATATTTTAAAACTATATTTTTTTAAT
>NC_051387.1:32817495-32822955 GCF_015228065.2 Penaeus monodon | reverse complement strand
TGGTTTATCTGTTTCTGCCAATTCCTTTCCCTGTGGCTTTGTTTCGGCGCACGTACTCTCGCCTTTTTCTTAATCTGTTGTACTCGTACGTTCACACAAGTCCAATTTCGGTGCTATTTCTCTGGCCTTACAACCTTTCTGGTGTCCTCCGATATTTTACTCATATTCAGTATTCATTTTCACCTCATGTCGTCGCATTTAGCTCTGAATAAAAGATAATTCTAACTTGCTTTTGTATCATGATTAATAAAACATGCGAGAGGAAATTAGATTCCATTCATAACTGAGGCTTTTGTTTTAGAAACAATCGGCCTTTCCACACTTTATTTTTTTCTTTCTGTTCCCTCTTTTCTGTTTATGTTATCAAAGAACAGCATCTTCCCTTTCTCATTTTAGTTTATGTAGAATGTGTAAATAAACGCGGCATACACAATCCTCAGCCATTTGTCATTTGGATAATTTTATCTCTAAACAACGTATTCGTGTTTAGGTTACTTAAATGGTGTTCCAGGTCCCAGGTGTATATATATGCATATATATATATATATATATATATATATATATATATATATATATATATATATATATATATATAATATATATATATATATATATATATATATTATATATATGTGTGTGTGTGTGTGTGTATATGTGTGTGTGTGTGTGTGTGTGTGTGTGTGTGTGTGTGTGTGTGTGTGTGTGTGTGTGTGTGTGTGTGTGTGTGTCTGTGTGTGTGTGTGTATTTATATATTCATATATATACATATGTGTGTGTAATATAAAATAATATAATATAATATATATATATATATATATATATATATATATATATATATATATATATATACATATGCATATATATAATTTTTAATACAGCCATTCATTCCCCTGTAGGTCTAGGCCTCTCTCAATTTACTATTGAGAGGCTATTTGGCAGTGCCACCCTTGCCTGATTGGATGCCCTTCCTAATCAACCGCAGTTCGGCGCGCTAACATTTTTACCCTACGACACCTGTGTTTTTGACTTCTCAAGGCGATATGTCGTTTCCTCGCTGTGATAGAGGGCTCAAGCTCGCAGTCGGAGAGCAGGCGATTTTACGACCACCGCGACGGAGAATTGAACTCGGGACCACGAGGGTCGGAGTCCATTGGTCTAACCACTGGACTATATATATATGTGTGTGTGTGTGTGTGTGTGTGTGTGTGTGTGTGTGTGTGTGTGTGTGTGTGTGTGTGTGTGTGTGTGTGTGTGTGTGTGTGTGTGTGTGCGTGAAAATGTGTGTGTATGGCCCTATGCAGCCAGAGGCACAACCTACCCATAAGAATACCTGCATCATCTGACTACTACTGGGAGAAGGAGTGAATTCCGGGCGCGGCGGAGGGATATGACACCCACCAGCGGACAAGGGGACTTGGACAGATCAGGAAGATAAAGTGAGGTCGTAGAATGAAAGAGAGAGTGAATAAGAAGGATTAAATTGCAAAGGCAATGCTTTAAAATAGCTTCATATAGGTAGTAGCTGAAAAATCTTAGAAAATATGAAAATAAAAAAAATGGCCGTTTGATGGAGACGAAGACGCAAAAGATAATGGATAAGTTTTGAAGAAGAGGAACACCCTATTATAGAAGAGAGAAGAACAGGCAGATCAGATGATTTACTGAACGAGGCAAACAGGGCGGTTTTCACGACCAGACGAAGGGGAAATATCAGAATATTTAATGGTTAAAAAGGGCATAACTGCAAGGGTCAGAGGCTGAACGGAAGGGGAATCAGAGGAATTATGAGGGAACGTGAGGGTGAGCGTCGCCCAGGCGTTCAGAGCAGGCTCAGCAGGGATGGGGGCACGGGAAGGCCGGCCGAGGTTTTTAGGAAGCCCGCCGCGGCCACGTAAGACCTTCAAGTCTAAGTTCTAGTACAAAACTGTTTCGAAAGAGATAAAATTTTAGAAGCATCACAAAATAGTGCGAATAAAGTTGCCGAGATATTTTATTTGTAATGCTATAAATGAAGAGCAGAATTTGAAAGGCATCGGCTGGAACTGGCGTCTCATGAATTAGGGATGGAATTGCGGGACATGAATGAATAACGGAAATTACAAGGCATGAGCGGCGCGGCCTGAATTGAGAGTAAGCATGTAAGACGTGCGTGTATGATGAAACTGAGAGCCGATACTTTCATTGAAAATTCCAATCAAAGGGTCAATAATAATATCGTCAGTAATAATAACAATTTTGAACGACGAAAAACGGCCTAGGGATTTTGATGTTTGGGACATTATACAAGACCCGAAGTTCTTTCGCTGAAATGGCATCTCATTCGGAAAAATTACCCATTCCTTGTGGTAACAATGAGAAAGAGCAAATATGATAGTGATAAAGAGCAAAACAGTGTGTCAATCCAAAAAGTGAATATTTTCTATTTACTCTCAAAATTAAAATAGTTAAACAATGAGATTTCTCGTTTCAAGCCAGTCGTTTTTTTAAACGTGACATCCCAATCCGTAGATTTTAGAACAATATCGCCGCGCCACTACCAAGAAAAGTTCCTCCGCGCTTCGAGTAGAATTAGCTATCTCATTAGCAGCCTCCCTTCCCCAGCAGGATAAGACCCTCGAGAGAGTGACATCCGACGAGGTCCCCGAGATCAGGGCGAGGGATGGTCCCTGCGTCCGTGTCCAGCCTCGCGTCTCGGGGATCCTCGTCCTCTCGACCGGTGGCGGAGGACCTGCGCTTTCATATTGATCTTCATCTGGTCGAGGACAAGATCCAGGTCAGGTACTCGTGTCAGGGTTCAAGACGGGCGTTTCTGGCGTTTGTGCCTGAGAGAAAAATATCCACTTCGAGGGTGACCGTGCGAGAGAAAGAGCAGAAAAACGGTTATGATGAATTAATTTACAAAGGTATTAGATCGTGTTTTACGGCAGGTCCATAAGTCACACGGAAGTTCGAGGTTCAATCTGGACACCAATGTTCTTCGTCTCTATGACAGTCATTTAAATATTGTTGATCCCTCACAGATCTCACACATTCTTAACAATAATCTCTGGCTTCATCGTAGTAGGCATATGAACAAAATAGGAAACTGACATATAAAGATATAGATAACTATAAGCACACGCTTATTACATATACAAATACATACACATACACACACATATGTGTGTGTGTGTGTGTGTATATAGATACATTAATATGTATCTGACTATCTATCCACATATATATACATATCTCTCTCTCTATATATGTATATGTATATATATATATATATATATATAATATCCATATATATATATATATATATATATATATATATATATATATATTATATATATATATATAATATATATATATATATATATAGATATATATGTACATATATGTGTGTGTGTATGTGTGTGTGTGTGTGTGTGTGTGGTGTGTGTGTGTGTATAAATGTATATATATGTATATATATATGTGTGTGTATATATATATATATATATATATATATATATATATATATATATATATATATATGATATATATATATGATATACATATATATGATATATATATATGATATATATAATATATATATATATGTATGTATATATAATAATATATATAATATATATATATATAATATATATATATATATATATTATAATATATATATATATATATATATGTATATATATATATATATATATATATATATATATGTAAATGTGTGTGTGTGTGTGTGTGTGTGTGTGTGTGCATGGACGATTTGTCATTATTGTTATTAATTTAGAAAATATATCCGGTACCAAATAACGAGAATATCTTCCATCAGCGAGCTTGGCTAAAGACCTAAAAAAAAAAAAAAAAGAACGTCAAGGTATATTAATTACCAAGATATTTAGATTTTTAATCAGTCCAGAAGACAAGTCTGGCTACTAGGATATACAGCTGCATTAAAGTAATATTTCCTTTGATACCTTGAGTCAGACTCTGAATTTTAAACATGCCTACGCACAGACACTGCAATGCCCTTCCAACCACTAGATCAAGCATGAGCAAACATGTACCATTTTTTGTGAATAAAGAGTAAAGTAAAGTAAACTCGGGAAGAGCAAGAAACTAAAAAAGGAGATATTGGGCATGCACACATATCAATAAATATATATTCTTATATTCCTTGATCTGTACACTCACATTTTCTGACCGACGACTGACGTTACATCCCTGTGACGCCCACCTCTCAGAGCCCCGTTTCAGGATGTTTGGATACAGGACTTGCCTCGTCGCATTTCCACTACAGGCATCATGCTACACTGTGCTAACGCTTGGCCATTATTGAGCTTCTAGCACTGTGAGAAGAAAATGGGAACCATGTTGTCAATTACCTAAGCATCTGAGGTATTTTCATTATTGTTAGGTTTTAGTTTATCCAGATTATGTTGGTAACTACGCTGCCTTTAATGCTTATAGGCGCGTAGCATAACACTAAATCCAACACTCTGACCCGAAAGCCGCACTTACCCTCCTACCTTTAATGAAGGATGCTCTTATGTTTCCAACAGGTTAGGCAGACCTAAACGGATGTTTGTATGTATGTGAGAGAGAGTGTGTGTGTTTGTGTGTGCGTTTGTGTGTGTGTCGTGTGTGTGTCGTGTGTGTCGTGTCGTGTGTGCGTGCGTGCGTGTTTTATGTGTGTGTGTAGATGTGCATGTGTATATATACAGAGGTATCATGCTGATGCTTATTTATGTAGTTGCAATCATATGACATAAATTGAATTTATGGCACTGAACGCTGAACCAGAGTGACTATGATAAACAGTCAAACTTCAGCACAATGGCAGGACTTTAAATGGAAGAGAAGAAAAATTGAAAGACTATACTGAAGCAATTAGAATACTTTATTAAGAGACAGGGAAAGCAGACATTTATCACTCGAGAATTTTAAAAGACCAGTGGGAAAGGACACAAGGAAAACGTTTAGATTTTTTTCCTTATTTTTTTCTGTCATTTGCTTAAAAAAATCTAATGTGGGGAAGAGTCAACTGGTTAATCCTCTATAACATATATAACTAGATATTTGATATATGTTTTGAAGAAACTGTGGCACTGATTCGAAACCCTTTCCCAGAAAAGTACAGCACACAGCCTTTTACCATTTTCTCCACAAAACTCAGACTGTCACCTACTTAGCTCTACAATCCTGCAGACGGAGGAGCCCCCCCCCCCCCCCCCCCGTTGAGCCTTCTTCCCCGGCTTCAGCGGTAACAGCAGATCGCGTGACTCGATCTCGTCGGGGAATGCCAGCTGAATCACGGAAGCCCGCAATAGCTTTTGATATTGTTTTGTTCAACGTTTGATACAACTACAGGAGCTTCGAATGATCAGGCCAAACTCTGATAGAAATAAAATTTACAAAATAGGGAACAGAGCCAAACTTATACGATAGGCCTACTTGGTGAGAAATTACTGTCG
>NC_051387.1:32804995-32807495 GCF_015228065.2 Penaeus monodon | reverse complement strand
TATTTATATATATAATATATATAATTAATGTGTGTGTGTGTGTTTTGTGGTTTTTGGGTTGTGTGTGTGTGTGTGTTGTGTGGTGGTGTGGTTGGGGGTGTGGGTTTGGTGTTTGTGGTTGTGTGTGGTGTGTGTGGGGTGTGTGTGTGTGGGGTGTGTGGTGTGTTGGGGGCCTGCGTGGTGTGTTTGTGTGTGTGTGTTGTGTGGTGTTATTGTTGTTGTGTGCTTGTATCAACATACATATATATATAAATATATATATATTATTTTATAAAATAATAAATATTTTATAAAATATATATATAATATTTTTAAAAAAAAATTTTATAATATATATATATGTAGTGGTGTTGTGTGGGGTGTGTGGGTGGTTGTGTGTGTGTTGGGGTGTGGTTTTAAATATGCATATCTAAGTATATGCATAATGTTGTGTGGTGTGTTTTGCGTGTGTGGTGTATAATATATATATAAATATATAATATAATATATTAAAAATTTTATATTTAATAAATGAAATAATAATATTAAATATAATATTATTAAAAATATATATAGGAAAATTTTAAACACAGTAATGCATAAATTTTAAATATAAAATATATAATATATATAATATATATATGTTTTTATTATTAAATATATATTATATATAATATAATATATATTATATATATATTTACATATAAGGCACACTTACACACACAAATTTCCCCTCTTTTATATATTATATAAAATTTTATATATATATATATATATATAAAATAATATAATATATATATATGTGTGTGTGTGTGGGTGGGTTTTTGTGGTGTGTGTGTGTGTGTGGTGTGGTTTTTGGGGTGTGTGGTGTTGGAGGTTGTGGTTGTTTGTGGTGGTGTGTGTGTGTGTCTGTATAAATTTCTCTCTCTCTCCCTCCTTCTTCTCTCTCTCTATATATATATATATTATAATAAATATAATTAAAATAATTATATTGAAGATAAATAGATAGAAGAAAAAAGATGATAGATAAAGAATTTGATGCACACACCACATCAAACAAACATATTATATAATATATTATAATATATATATTATATATATATATAATATATATTAAATGTAATATATATGTTTTATATATATAAATTATATATATATAATATATAATATATATTGGGGGTGTTTTTGTGTGGTGTGTTTGTTTGTGTTGGGGGGGTTGGGGTTTTGGGGTGTGGTGTGTGGGTGTGTGGGTGTGTGTGAGTGTGTTGTGTTGTGTGTTTGTGTGTGTGTGGGTGTGTGTGTATAAATTTCTCTCTCTCTCTCTTCTCTCTTTTCCCTCTCTTCTCTCTTCCCCCTCTTAATATTTTAATATAAAATATATATAATATAATAATATAGAAATATATATATATATAGATAATAGATAATAGAAGATAATAGTGTAAATAGATAGATAATAGATAGATAGAAAAAAAGTTGATAGATAAAGATAAGATGCACACACACACACATGCCCCACAAAATTTAAAAATAATTTATATATTATATATATATTATATATATATATTATATTATTGTGTTGTGTGTGTGGTGTGGGTGTTGTGTTGTGTGTGTGTGTGTGGGGTGTGTCGTGGTGTGTGTGTGTGTGCTGGTGGGGTGTGTGTGTGTGTTTGTGGGAGTGTGGTGTTGTAACATAAAAAAACATATATTGTATATGCATATATTCATATTTTAAACTTTTATAATATTTATAATATATATATATTAAATATAATATATATATATTGGTGTGGGGTGTTGTGTGTGTGTGTGGTGGTGTGGGTGTGTGTGTTTGTGTGTGGTACACTGTACATATACATAGTATGTATAAAAAACTTTAGATAATATACCCCACACACCACACACACCACACAAATTTTATAATTATATAATAATATAATTTTATAATATTTTATATATATATTATATATTATATTTTCACACACAACACACGCACACAAATTTATTATAAATATATATATATATTTATTATTTTTTAATATAATTTTATAATATAATGTTTAAAAACATATACAATATATATATGTGTGTGCGTGTGTGCGTTGTTGTGGGTGTGTGTGTGTGGTGTGTATAGATAATAGATAAAAGATACAGATATTATGTGGAATATATATATATATATATATTATAATATTTTTCTAATAAAATTTTATATATATATATTATAATTATATTATATAATTATATATATATATAGGTTGTTGTGTTGTGTGTGTGGTGTTGGTGTGTGTGTGTTGGTGGAAAAAAATAATATATATAATATATATATATATTTAATTTTATTATATTTATATATATATATAAATATATAAAATTTTATATAATTGGGTGTATTGGGTGTGGGGTGTGTGTGTGTGTGTGTGGTGTTTGTGTGTATATAAAATACATACATATTCAAATAATATGACTTATATTATATATAATTATATAATTATATATATAATATTCATTATATTAA
>NC_051387.1:32767495-32772495 GCF_015228065.2 Penaeus monodon | reverse complement strand
GTTACAAATATATATTTCACTTGTGCCACAAGAAAATGAATGCTCTTTAGCTGTTCTTTCCTACTTGCCCCAACACCACCACAAAATACGGAGAAAAATACTTAGCTAATGGTTATTTTCATAAAATCCGGGGGGGGGGGGCAACGGGAGCGTATGTCCAGCCAGTCGTGAGCGTGACCTCTCGCGCCCTTGAAAATCACTACCAGGGGGCACGACCTAGAACGGCTCTGATTGGCTGGACCTACACGCCCGTTAACCTGATTGGTCTATACGTAATTCGGGGGTACATCTTTTAGAAATAAAATTTGAATGGAATAGAATACTAAAAATAAATTCAGTAAAATGTGGCAATAAAAAGCCTACAAACTTGAAGTAAACATTACAATAACAATATATTAGCTATAAAAAATAGATTAAAAACAGTTCCAGGTACAACGTAACGAATATGTACGTATATGTAAAGATTAAAATCCAGGTGGACCTCAGGGTACACTACAATTATTATTATTATTATTATTATTATTATCATTATTATTATTAATATTTCTATTATATTATCATTAGTGTTATTATTTTATTTCTATTATCATTATCCTTAACACTACTGTTACAATTAACATTATTATTATTATTATCATTATTGTTATCATTATAACATTTACCAGTGTTATCATCATTATAACTATTATCATTATTATTATCAGTGGTATGATAATTAATACCATTACTATCAGTATCATTCTTATCATTGTTAATATTAGTATTATCATTATATTACCATAATCATTAATACTATTGTTATCATTATCATCATCATTATTATATTTATTATTATCATTATCATTATTGCTATCATCATTGTCATCATCATCATCATTATAATTTTTTATATTGTTGCCATTATCATTTTCATTATAGACATTATTATCATCATAATAATTATCGTTATTATTATTGTCATTATCGTTATTATCATCATTAATATAGTTATTTTCGTTATTATTATTATTATTATTATTATTAGCATTATTGTTATTGTTGTCATTATTATTATTATTTGCATTTTTATCATTATCATTATTATTGTTATTATCATAATCATCATCATCATCATTGTTATCATGATTATTATAATTATCATCATTATTATCATTACAACTATCGTTATTACCATCATAACTATCATGATTATTAATTCTTAAGTCATTATTATCATTATTTGTTTTTGTTGTTGTTGTTGTTATCATTATCATTATTATTATCACTGCTATTATTTTTTTTATCATCATTATTCTTATCATTACCATTTACATTGTTATTGTTGCCATTATGATGATTATCATTATTATATGATTACCATCATTATCATCATCATTATTATTATTGTTGTTGTTGTTACTGTTATTATTATTGTTATCATTATTATTATTGTTATTATTATTATCATTAGTATTATTTTTATCATTATCACTGTTATTATCATCATTTTATCATTATTATTATTATCATTACTGTTGTATTTTTTTTTATTATTATTATTATTATTATTATTATTATTATTATTATTATTATTATTATTATCATTATTATTATTATTATTATTATTATTGTTATTGTTATTGTTATTATTATTATTATTATTATTATTATTATTATTATTATTATTATTATTATTGAGGGCGCGGTGGCCGAGTGGTTAGAGCATCGGACTCAAGACTGTCACGACGGCAATCTGAGTTCGAGGGTTCGAGTCACCGGCCGGCGCGTTGTTCCCTTGGGCAAGGAACTTCACCTCGATTGCCTACCTAGTCACTGGGTGGGCAAACCAGCCCAAATCAGTGCTGGTCCCAAGCCTGGGTAAATAGAGAGAATGGTTACCTAAAAGGTGACACCGGCACTCTCCGTGGAAAGGAACTGGGGACCCTACCACGTGCTCACTCCAAGATCATCGCAACATGAAAGTACAATTAAGTATCATGCTGTAACAGCCAATGTCAGAATCTGACAGGGCACCATACAAACAAACAAACATTATCATTATCATTATTATTATCATTATTATTATCCTTGTTATTATCGATATTACCATTATATCCTCACCATCATCATCATTAGTAGTAGTAGTAGTATTGTTATCCTTATCATCGTCATTATCATTATTGCTATTATCGTCATCATCATTTCCATTATTATTATCATATTCATCATTATTATAATTTTCCTTATCATCGTTATTTTTAACATTATTGCAGTCATTATTATTTTGTTTGTTGTTGTAATTATTATTATTATTATTATTATTATTATTATTATTATTATTATCTTTATCATTATCATTATTATTATTATCATTATCATTATTATTATTATTATTATTATTATTATTATTGTTATTATTATTATTATTATTGCTGTTGCTGTTGTTGCTGCTGTTGTTTTTATCATTTCTATCATAATCATTATTTTCATAAACATTATTAGTATCGTTATTACTATTATCATCTTCATCATCATTATTGTTATTGTCAGCTTTATCATCATTATCATCAATATCATCATTGTCATTTTCATTATTTATTTATTATCCTTATTGTTGTTTTTATTATTATCATTAGTGTGTAACTATATAGGCATGTGTGTGTATGCCTAATGCTTACGTATACAAGATATCAAAGTTTATTTTTGATGCATTTCCAATTAATAGTTCCTTATTTTTCTAGTCAAAGAACAATGGATCTAAGAAAAAGATGCTAGGTTACAAATTAAGTAATGAAATGCCTCTGTGAGTTGAAGCTGTCTGTTTGGCATGCAACAACTTGGACAGAGAAGCGAGTGGTAAAGACTATTATTGTGCAAGAAAGTTTATATATGTAATACTGAATGTGTATATATGTATGAACATGGAATGCGTTGAATTACGCTGAGTAAATCCATGCCTCAATCAAATGCTCTTCTTATTCTCATTTGATATGAATTTTCATCTTTTACTGCAGTTCATCCAGTGAATATTCCGATAAACAAAATGAGAGCAACATAATAAGCAGCCCAAATATTTACAACGCCGCGTGTTTACCAAAGCAGGCAACAAAGAGCTAAACCTCTAAGGTCTCGTGATTCAGTGGCATTATGTACAAATAATAAATTCATTAGAGAGTCTCGATCGAAGAATCTATACTCGCATTGTAACCAATCATCCAACAAGCGTGAAAGGCTATTCTAAATAACGGTGACTTTATTCCGGATGTATATTCATCCCTAAAAATAATAAAATGAAATGAAAATTATATAAAAAAAAAAAATCACACAACAAGGAGAAAACACGAAAGATACACACTTGTTTCGTTTACTTTGATTTGCCTGGCAACGAGCAAGGGCGAGGAGGGAGCTATTATTTCTAATGATATCCTTCATAAGACTCCCTTGGGGATCTGCGTCCCTCGCTTCCTCTGCGTATGTCTAACAGTCAGTGCCTTTAGCCTGGTATCTACACACACACACACTCACGCGCACACACACACACATAAATATATATATATTATATATATATGTATATAATATATATATATAATACATATATAATAAATATATATACATATATATAACATATATATAATATATATATATATAATATATATATATATATATATATATATATAATATATATATATATATATATATATATATATATATAAATATATATGTATTATATTGAATATTATATATTATATATATTTATATATTATATTATATAATATAATATAATATGTATTTGTTTTTACGGTAGTTCATGTCTGAGCGGTGGTACGCATGATATTAATTGTAGTTTTATGTTGTGATGCTCTTGGAGTGAGTACGTGTAGGGTCCATAAATCTTTCCAGGAGAGTCCATGTATATTAATATATATATATATCTTATTAGGTTGACTATTAGATTGGCTGTTGCAATATAGTAGCATATAGTATTTCTTGAAGATACAATTACTAACCCATATTCATATCTTAATATTATATATAATATATATTCTATGATATTATATATATAATATATATATATACTACATATAATATCATCATTATTATACATATATATATATATTATATATATATTATTATTTATCATTCAATAAATCTTGATACATCATATATATATAATATATATATATATATACATACAACACACACACACAAAACACAAACATACACACAACAACAAACAACAAACAAAACACCAAAACACACACACCACAACAAACAACAAACAATATACAATAACAAAACATACACACACACACACACACACACACACCACACACACACACATACACACACATACACATACACACACAACACACGCATACACACACGCACACACACACACACACACATAAAATATATATATATATATAATATATATATATATATATATATATATATGATATATAAGATATATATAATATGAATATGTGTATATATATATATATATATATATATATATATATATATATACATATTTATGTGTGTGTTTGTGTATATGTGTTTGTGTGTGTTTGTGTGTTTGTGTGTTTGTGTGTTTGTTGTGTGTGTGTGTGTGTGTGTGTGTGTGTGTGTGTGTGTGTGTGTGTGTGTGTGTGTGGTGCGCAGTATGAATATATTTATGTATATATGACTTCGAGTAAAACTAATTTACAACATACTCTGGAATGTAACTATTCATGCGTCTATTGCCATAGAAAATGAGCATTGCCTTGTTACAAAAAGCCTGGCTACATTTTCCAGAGCGGCTTCCAAACTCGACTTTACTTTATGGCAAAAGTAATCCTCATTTGGCTTGCCTGCACACGAAGATTTATGGACAGGGAGCGTATTAAATTTCAGTGTAATATACTCACTGTTCCTGGTGATGCCAACAGAAGGAAAAATGTCAAAGGAAAATGAAAACGAAGGAAAAGTTGTCTTTGGGAGCATGATGTGTTTGAGTGTTACTTCTGAGTTCCATACGG
>NC_051387.1:32760188-32767395 GCF_015228065.2 Penaeus monodon | reverse complement strand
GGCACGACGGCAATCTGAGTTTCGAGGGTTCGAGTCACCGGCCGGCGCGTTGTTCCCTTGGGCAAGGAACTTCACCTCGATTGCCTACCTAGCCACTGGGTGGCCAAGCCAGCCCAAGTCAGTGCTGATCCCAAGCCCGGATAAAACAGAGAGAACGATTACCTAAAAAGGTAACACCGGCACTCTCCGTGGAAAGGAACTGGGGACCCTACCACGTACTCACTCCAAGAGCATCACAACATGAAAATTACAATAAGTATCATGCTGTGACCACGGCGGCTCAAACATGAACCTACCGTTAAAAAAAAAAACTACTACTAATAATAATAATAACAATAATAATAATAACAATAACAATAATCATAGTAATAATGATAATAATAATAATAATAATAATAATAATATTAATATTAATTATTTAACAATAATAATAATAATATTAATAATCATAGTAATAATAATAATAATAACATTAATAATAATAATAATAATAATAATATAATAATAATAATAATAGTAGTAGTAATAATAATGATAATAATATTAATGATAATAATGATAATGATAATAATAATAAAAACAGCAACAATAACAATAATAATGATGATGATGATGATAATAATAATAACAATAATAATTATAATAATAATAATTATTATTATTATTGTTATTATTATTATTATTATTTTACAGAATTACAGTGTCAAACAAATTTGAAGTACCCAATCAATGTGAAGATGATAAAACACCAAATGAGTTGTGGGAAGAAGGAAAAGAACTCCTGCTGAGCACTGCTTAAGAAACTATCGCCAAAAAGAAAAAGACAAATTCTCCCTGGATATCTGAAAAAACACCAAGTGAAATTGAAACAAGATGCCTAAAATCAAAGGGTATCAATAATCCAGTTGAAGAAGTAATTTACAAAAAACAAAATACAAAAATTCAAAGATTATTGCGACAAGATAAGGAAAAATATTTAAATGAACATTGCCAGAGAATTGAAAACTGTTCTATCAATAAGACAACTAAAGAACTCTACCAAGGAGTACGAAACATCACACGAAAATTTAAACCTACAATGGACACTATCAAAACTGAAGATGGGCTTGTTTTATGTGATGGAAAAGAAGTCAAAGATAGAAGGAATCAATATTGTTCCAACCTATACAAAAAGAATAAAGATCTAGCAACAACATTAATTAGACTCAATGACAGCGAAGATGAACCACCGCCACTGCTAGACGAAGTTATAAAAGCCATAAAAGAGTTAAAGAATAACAAGAGCCTGGGAATGGATGGAATAACAACGGAACTAATCAAGAATGCTGGCGAAAGTGTTGAATACTTCTTCTACAAACATTGTACAAAAATTTGGAATGAAAGAAGATGGCCAGAAGACTGGGTAAAATCAGTCTTTGCTCCCATACCTAAAAAAGGTGACGCACTCCAATGCAACAATAACAGGACAATTGCATTAATAAGTCACAGCAGCAAAATTTTGTTGAAAATTATTGCTGAAAGAATGAAGTTGAAGTTAAGAGAAGAAATTGCAGACGAACAAGCAGGTTTTTGCCCTGGAAAAGGTACCAGAAACCAGATTCTAAATCCGAAAATTGATCATAGAGAAAAACAGAGAACATCAGAAAGACCTATACCTGTGTTTCATCGATTACTTGAAAGCTTTTGATACTGTTGATCACGATATCCTCTGGAATAACACGAACAATATGAAGTTTCCAAAACACATCATCCAACTAATAAAAGCTAAGTATGACCAACAACAAGCAATTGTAAGAACCACTTATGGGTTAACAGAATGGTTCGAAGTCTAACAAGGAGTGCGACAGGGTTGCATTCTGTCTCCGCACCTCTTTAACATATATTCTGAAACAATTATGAGATTTGCTCTGGAGAATTTTGAAGGAACTGTAGATGTTGGAGGATACAAAATATCAAATCTAAGGTACGCCGATGATATAGTTTTGATTGCCAGCAGTATCACTGAACTACAACAGCTATTAGATAAAGTTAGAGAAGCAAGCGAAAAGGCTGGCTTGTTTCTTAATGCCAAGAAAACTAAGATCATGAAGATTCAAAGATAACCGGCAATGAACAATGATGAACATGTTACAATGTTTTAACTAATACATATGATGATTCACCGGAGATAAAAAGTAGAATTACCATTGCCAAAAACGCCACAGTTGCTCTCAATAACATCTGGAAAGACCGAAGCATTACCTTACGGACAAAGCTGAGGTTATTGAACTCATTAGTTTTCCCAATTGCATCATATGGTTTTGAGTGTTGGGTGCTGAAGAAGATAGACAAGAAAAAGATCAATAGTTTTGAAATGTGGTGTTACAGACGAGTACTACGTATTAACTGGACAGAGAAGAAAACGAATGATGAAGTGCTGAGAAAAATAAATTGTAAAGACCGGCTGTTGGACATCTTGAACAAGAGGAAATTAAAGTTTATTGGTCATGTGATGAGAAGTAAAAGTATTGCTGACAGGGATGGTGATAGATGGAGAGGTCCATGGCTGCTCAAACATGAGCATACCGTTATTGATGATGATTATTATTAGTAGTAGTAGTTGTAGTAGTAATAGTAGTAGTAGTATTTTTATCATTATAATAATGATAATAATAACAATAATAATGATGACAATAATAATAATGATAATAATAATGATGATAATGATAATAGTAATAATGAAAATAATAATAATGATAGTAACAATTATAATAACAACAATAATATCAATAATAATAATAATAATCAGAGTAAGGTCAATCCTGAAAACAGAATTAAACTCAAAGAACAAGCTAACAGCAATCAACACTCTTGCAATACCTGTGGTTACATATAGTTTTAACGTGATAGACTGGAACTTACATGAACTCAAACAAATTGACACCAAAATTAGGAAGCAATTGACATGCAACAGAATGTATCACCCTAAATCAGACATAGACCGTCTGTACATCCCTAGAAGTAAAGGAGGTAGGGGGATGATGCAGTTGGAATTATCGTACAAAACAACAACAACTGGTCTCTTGCAATACTTAGATCTAACCAGCGACTGGATGCTTCAGTTAGTAGAGTACATGAAAACTCTAAAAGGTTACACTCAATAGTAAAAGAATCAAATAAATTTTCTCAGGAATTAGGTATTGACAGCGAAAATATCGAACATATGTTGCCAATACTGGCTGCTAAACATAAAAAACAAAAAGCAAAGAAGGTCAGACAAGAAAAACTTAAATCTAGGTGGCATGAAAAGCCTCTCCACGGACAGTTTGCAACTCGAAGCAAACACACTGATGTAGATGAAATTGCAACCCATCAGTGGCTTAGAAGCTCTGGACTAAAAGGGGAAACAGAGGGTTTTATTCTTGCAGCCCAAGATCAAAGTTTGTTTACCAGAAACTATCAAGCTAACATCTTGCACAATGGCACTGACTCAAAGTGTAGGTTTTGTGAAGACAAGGTTGAGACAATTGATCACCTTGTATCTGGTTGCTCAATATTAACACCAAATGAGTACAAAAATCGACACGACAGAGTGGGCAAGTACCTGCACTGGAAGATCTGCAAACACTTTTCTATCGGAACACAGGATAAATGGTACAAACACCATCCAGAGCCAGTTACTGAAGGCAAAGATGCTACAACCTTGTGAAACTTTCCAATTCACACATATCGTACTATACAGGCAAATAGTCCAGATATCGTCATCAAGGACAAAATAAACAACACTTGCCTGTTTATATATATGACCATCCCTTCAGACAGAAACACCCTAACAAAAGTGTTTGAAAAGATATCAAAGTATAAAGACCTGGAAATAGAGGTGGAAAAGATGTGGCATTTAAAAACCAAAACTTTGCCTGTTGTTATTGGAGCTCTTGGCCTTATAAAAAAAGGTACAGATAAGTTTCTTGAGCAAATACCAGGAAATCCAAAATTAGAAGAAGTCCAAAAAATAGTCCTTAAACAGCACAGCACATGTTCTCAGAAGAGCATTATCAATCTGAAGTGTTCTTTGTGTGCATGAATTGATTTGACTGGATGTTTTGATTTGTGGTTGTTCTGCATATTTTGCATGTTTTCGTTAATGTTCCATTGCCTCAAACTTCAATCACCCTAGGTCACTGGTAGTGACTCGGTGTTTGATTTTAATTAGCAGATCTAAGGAAACTTTCGTATAAAAATAATAATAATAATAATAATAATTATTATTATTATTATTATTATTATTATTATTATTATTACTATTATAATTATAATAATAATAATAATAGTAATAATAAAAAAATAATAGTAACAATAATAATACTAACATTAACAATAATAATGAGATAACTGATAATAATAATGATAATAAAGATATTGGTAACAGTAATAATAAAACTGCCAATAATGATAATGATGGTGGTGATAATGATGATGATGATGATGATGATGATGATGATGATGATGATGATGAGATGATGATGATGATGATGATGATGATGAATGATGATGATGATATATATAATATTATATATATTATTATTATTATTATTATTATTATTATTATTATTATTATTATTATAACAATAATAATGATGACGATGATGATAGTAATAATAATAATAATAATAATAAAATAATAATAATAATAATAATAATAATAATAACAATAACAATAATAATAACAATATTAATAATCCTAGTAATAATATGAATAGGAATAAGAATAAGAATAATAGTAATAAAATAGTAATAATAATAATAACAATACTACTACAACTACTAATAGGCCGCTGTGGCCGAGTGGTTAGAGCATCGGACTCAAGACTGGCACGACGGCAATCTGAGTTCGAGGGTTCGAGTCATCAGCCGGCGCGTTGTTCCATTGGGCAAGGAACTTCACCTCGATTGCCTACCTAGCCACTGGGTGGCCAAGCCAGCCCAAGTCAGTGCTGGTCCAAAGCCCGGATAAAATAGAGAGAATGATAACCTAAAAAACGGTAACACCGGCACTCTCCGTGGAAAGGAACTGGGGACCCTACCACGTACTCACTCCAAGTATCATGCTGTGACCACGGCGGCTCAAACATGAACCTACCGTTAAAAAAAAAACTACTACTACTACTAATAATAATAACAATAATAATAATAACAATATTAATAATCATAGTAATAATGATAATAATAATAATAATAATAATAATAATAATAATAATAATAATAATAATAATAATAATGAGATCACTGATAATAATAATTATTACTATTATTATTATCATTCATTATAATTATCATTATCACTATTATTCTTATTTTGATTATTATTATCATTATCATAATAATCATTATCATTGTTATTATTATTTATTATTATCTATTATTATCATCACTATTATTATTATTATTATTATTATTATTATTATTATTATTATTATTATTATTATTATTATTATTATTATTATTACTATTTCAGCGAGCGCGCGCATCGCCCGCGCGCATATGTGAGCGCGCTCACGTACGCGCGTATATAAGCGCGCGCGCGCTGATTTAAATAATTCTAGGTAAATCGAACCTAGATACGGCGCTCCTGGGTAAGCCGTTGTTACCTCAACGGGAGGTAACAACTGAGGCTCCAAACGAAGCACCATCCAAACCCCGCCAACTCGCACTGGGCCAGCGCGGTGGGGTAGGGCCCAAACTCCCCAAACATGAAACCAAGGCAATTGGGGAAGGCCTACGTCCAACAACGGACCCTCAATGGCTGATGAATGATAATAATAATAATAAAATTATTATTACTATTACTATTTTATTATTATTATTATTTTATACGAAAGTTTCCTTAGATCTGCTAATTAAAATCAAACACCGAGCCACTACCAGCGACCTAGGGTGATTGAAGTTTGAAGCAATGGAACATCAACAAAACATGCAAAATATGCAGAACAACCACAAATCAAAACATCCAGTCAAATCAATTCACGCACACAAAGAACACTTCAGATTGATAAGGCTCTTCTGAGAACATGTGCTGTGCTGTTTAGGACTATTTTTTGGACTTCTTCTAATTTTGGATTTCCTGGTATTTGCTCAAGAAACTTATCTGTACCTTTTTTTATAAGGCCAAGAGCTCCAAATATCAACAGGCAAAGTTTTGTTTTTTAAATGCCACATCTTTTCCACCTCTATTTCCAGGTCTTTATACTTTGATATCTTCTCGAACACTTTTGTTAGGACGTTTCTGTCTGAAGGGATGGTCATATCTATAAACAGGCAAGTGTTGCTTATTTTGTCCTTGATGACGATATCTGGACGATTTGGTTATATAGTACGATCTGTGTGAATTGGAAAGTTCCACAAGATTGTAGCATTTTTGCCTTCAGTAACTGGCTCTGGATGGTGTTTGTACCATTTATCCTGTGTTCCGATAGAAAAGTGTTTGCAGATCTTGCAGTGCCAGTGCAGGTACTTGCCCACTCTGTCGTGTCGATTTTTGTACTCATTCGGTGTTAATATTGAGCAACCAGATACAAGGTGATCAACTGTCTCAACCTTGTCTTCACAAAACCCACACTTTGGGTCAGTGCTATTGTGCAAGATGCCAGCTTGACAGCTTCAGGCAATTATTATTATTATTATTATTATTATTATTATTATTATTATTATTATTATTATTTTTTGTTGTTGTTGTTGTTGTTTTGTTATTGTTATTGTTGTTGTCATTATTATTATTATTATTATTATTATTATTATTATTATTATTATTATTATTATTGCCATTATCATTACTCTAATAATAATCATAACATAATCATAACAACAGTAATAACTGCAATAATGATAATAATGATAATTTTGATGATAATAATAATAATAATGATAATAAGTTGTTGCTGATGATGATAAGTGATAAATGATGAATGATAATAAAGATAATGATAATAACGATATTAATAATATCAACTTTAATAACAATAATGAAGACAATGGAAGCAGTAACGGTAACTACAATATATACGATATAGATAACATGTATATTTTTAGGAGGAGTTTGTCGTTTCATATGTTCATAAATATTTTAATATTCACATATTTTTCTTTTCTTTTTTCGGAAACTGAGAATACGACGAATATAAAAAATACAAATATACTTAAAAAAGGTTCTGCAAACAGACTTGAATAATGA
>NC_051387.1:32750188-32752688 GCF_015228065.2 Penaeus monodon | reverse complement strand
ACGGGGACTAATCTGGTCCTCATCCATAGCTTTATTCGTGTCTGAAAGATGAAGGATTTTCTTAACCTCGTCAGTTTTAATGCTGATGGATGCCAGTGTGGCTGTAGTGTAAAGAGGGGCGGATGGGAATTAGGTCGAGGACAGGGACACGCATGTTGCTTGCAAAGTGAGTGGCAAGTACCTGGGCCTTTTCTTCAATCGTGGTTGCAGTGGTTTTATCAGGCTTTGTTAATGGAGGTTTGGTGTCGTCCTGAAACAGGCCTTGTTGCTTTATATAAGTCCACCAGACTTTATCACCAGCAATGCGACCAGACAGTTTTTGTTGTAGGTCATTTTTCCCATTGTTTAATCGCCCTCTTTTGCACGTGATGCATCTCCTTACAGGCCATCTAGTGCAGCTGTTTGTTGTGGTTGGTTGGATGCTGCTTATATCGACACCAGACTACTTTTCTTGTCAGCAGCAGTACGACACTGATAACCAAACCATGGCTGATCGCTTGCTTTGCATTTGTATCTCTGACGAGGTATAAAACGTCTCTGTAGTGTTAATAAGATGTCTCTAATATTGGATACCTGGTCATTGATACCGCCACTCAATATTTTATCCCAGTTCACCTGTCTTAGCTTGTGGTGCATACTGCCCCATTTGCCTTTATTTCAAATGCCAGTTTGTTCTAATTGCACTCTCCTCTCAATCCACTTTTGTTATCACCCTGTGTGAACAGCAAAGTGGTCGGAGGATCCAACAGTCCCCAAGTTGGCTACACGTAATTATGTCGGGGCAGAGGTCACTGATGACAGGGTCAAGTGAGGACCCTGAAATATGGGTGGCAAAATCAACATGATTTGTTGACCCATGCACTGTCAGCAACTCACCAAATACCCTGGCAGCATGATCTTGGTTTAGGTCACCGACAATAATTGCATGGCTGCATTCATGTGCTTGTAGGAGAGCATCAAGGTGTGACTGCAGATAGGTAAGGGGCTCTCGGCCTTGCCACTTGGCCTGTAGCACACGCACATCAGAATTGGTGAATCTCCGTGAATCTTAAGGAACATCACTTCCAGATGATCAGGGATGTCCACCGGAATCACCTGAACAGCGAAATCATCACAAAAGCAAACAGCGATGCCACCAAAGGTGCCAACCGCCCTCTCACGTCGGTGCCAGCGTGTGTAGCCGTTCACTTTCCCAAAGGTGGCAGGAACATCAGGATTGAGGAATGTCTCACCGGTAGCAATGATTCAGGGTTGTGTGGGATTATAAATCCATAATTAAATCACTTATGTTCGTCCGGATACCCCTGACTTTGGCTGATATGATGGTAAGGCTACCTGCCATACTGCTGTGCATAGGGCCAGGTGTATGGTGTGTAGCCAGTTGCCAGTTCGCCGTGTGTGAAACACCCGTTGTCTGATGAGGCGTTAGGAATTTGTTTAATGACTGGATCAGCAACGCATTTTTATTAGCCTGGTCGGTAACAAGCTTTATAACTGGTCGGTAACAAGCCTTGCCTTTTGTGCTCTTTCCGAATGTGGCAGCCTTGCTCCAGGTGACCTCTGCATTGACGGTAAGAACAATTCATATCCCTAGAACAATTTACGTCTCTGTGACCTGTTCGTCTGCATAGTTGGCAGCGCTCTTTCACTCTGTCCAGTGACTGACCTGACATGTACTTGCCCTATATTACATCTGTTCCCACTGAGTTGCTGGCGCCGCTCTCTTGTGTGGGGCTCAGATGAGGGAGGCAGCACTGACCCGCGCCTCTAGCTCTTGTTAGTGGTGGTAGTGCGGGTGTTGTTACTGCTGATGGTTTTTATGTTTTTTTTATGTTGTTAACAACAGTAGTTCTCTTTCTATCAGAAATGGCAGTGAATCCCTGTAGAGGTTAGGCTTTTTGGAAGACCACCATTCGCTGGATTTTTGAAGATGAGAGAGATGTTCGTGCCACTCTTCGTCTATTTTTGTGGGTCTAGCACTGGCGGGAATAGACCGCACTTCTAGTGCACCTAAACTGGATTTGATTGATGCCGTGTTGCCAATTCGATCCAGAATAGAGGCAACAGCATCTCTTTTCTCAGCCAAATTTTGGCAGCAGATTCAAAGAAATTCAGCATGAACTTTTTACGACTCAACTCTACTCGTAATTCTTTTATTATCCTTATTAACTGACTGGGCTCGAGACTCAGTAAGTCGCTGTCACTGCCATTCTCAGTAATTTGTGGAGCCTCATTTGTGTCACCTGCAAGTGCAGGCTCTGCCGCATCGTCAACGAACATCACATCGTCACTGAGCCCGACGAGTGTTCGCAAGAAGCCGACTTCCGTGCAATTGAAAGTGCTGCTGTCGGAATTGCAAGCAGTGTGACACACGTTAGGAGAGTCTGGAGCTGTGCAATGATGCATTCATTCATGCACTGCCGTTTACCACAGACAGCGCACCATACACTGGGCGCATACCCTGACAATCTTTTGCCGACATAAACTTGGTTGAGAATCG
>NC_051387.1:32724095-32726595 GCF_015228065.2 Penaeus monodon | reverse complement strand
CTTGGATACATGTTTAGAGTTCAGTTAAAACTTTTGGCACAAATTCTGTTCTTAATCAGTTATCTCAGTAATCATGACATTTTTTTTATGATTACCAGTTGTCATTCGTCGTTTTTTGTTATCATTATCACTGTAGTTATGGCTGTTACTTTATTACCATTACGTTATTATCATGAATATAATCATTTAATTGCTTCTGTGAAATAGCACTGGTTACGTTGGATAACGAAATAATAATAACAAATAATAATAAGATTAATAGTAACAGTAACAATAATAATAATGATAGATGATAATGATAACAATTATAATAGCAATAACAACAGTCATAGTAAAAATATAATAATAACGATAATAATAATAATGATAATAATGATGATAATAAAGATAACAATAATTATATTATTATTATCATAATCATTATAGCTATCATCATTATTATTAGTATTATCATTATTACAATTATCATTATCATTACTATTGTTATTACTGCTATTACATTTATTATAATTATTATTATTATCATTATTATCATTATTAACTTTACTACTATTATTATTATCACTGTCATCATCATTATTATTATTATTATCATTATTATCATTATCATTACTATTTTATTAGCATTAGTATTAGTATTACATTATCATTACCTTTATCATTATGATTATTATTATTATTGTTGTCATTATCATTATCATTATGATTAAATCACTATCATTGATTACTATCGTTATTATTGCTATCATTATCATTATTAGATGTTTTTCTATAATTAGCATATTCACCATTATCCTTATCCTTACTGTTGTTGTTATCGTCATTGTTATCAATATTATTATCATTTTTTTTTTCCATTATCATTATTATCATTTTCATTATCATTATCATCCTTATTATTTTCATTATCATTATTATCATCATTATTATTATCATCACTATGACTATTATCAACATTATCTTTATTATTATCATTAATATCATTATTATTGTTTTTGTTGTTGTTGTTGTCGTCATTTTAATTATTATCATTACTACCATCATTACTGCTATCATTATTATTATCATCATTATTATTGTCATCATCATTGCAATTATTGTTAACATAGTGATGATCATAAAAATAATAATAAAATAATAAACATGAAAATTAAATGATAATAATAATGAGATGGTGAATATGCCGATAGTTGTAAGTATTGAAAGTAATGATAGTGGTGCCGATAACAATAATGATAATAGTAATAATAAAGAAACAAAATGATAATTACCATTACTTTAAAGAGAAGTAGTTATGATAACAATAATCGCAATCGTGCTACAAACGTTTTATACCAACTACCACACCATCAACAATCATTTGAATATCAGTTAGATCGTTTGACAGACTAAACAGCAAAAATCTGACGCCTTGGCTAAGTCAGAGCACAAGCAGCAATCTGGCTTTAAATGGCCATCCACCCCAAGGCGAGCGTCCTAAAAAACGCGTGCGGCCGAGGCGAGGGCGCGGTTAGCACAAAGCTTGACTCGACTTAGCTTGGCCCCTACGAAGCTACAGGGGCAAGACTAGGGAAGCGAAGAGCCACGGGCTAAACGGAGCAGCGCCATCATCGTCGAGCAGGGCGTTGTCCCACCCGTCAACGAGGCAAGAGAAGGCTGCGTCTGGGGTGCGGTTGCCTCGAGACGAATTGCCGGTCGGCGGGACGTAGGCGAACGGAGAAGCCGCCCCGGGTGAAGGGCATCGGAGACAAGATCTGTGCGTGAGCATCACACCCACTTTGAGGCCGTTGGACAGGGTCTTGGGTTCAGGTGAGCATCTGCCAGATTCGAAATAAAGGGCAAGACACAATTTCCAGCATAGGGAGTAAGCGGATAGTGAGGGGCTACCACGGACAAGGCAGAGAAATTGTGCGCAAGCTCTCAGAGAGTGTAGCGGGGCGAAAACTGGAAAATCACGGCCCCCGGGGACAACCTCCAGAGGCACGCAATAGACAGCGGTCGTAATAATAACGGGAAAAGAGATTATCAGAGTAATGGTGATTACAGTAAAATAATAATAACAATAATAATAATAAAAATAATAATAATAATAATAATGATAATAATGAAAACGGCAACTATATTAACGTTGAATTCCATGGTGATGATAATGATCATCGTCTAAATAATGACCATAATAATGCTACTGATCAGCTTCATTAAAATGGCAATGGTAATGTTTTTACCATCATCGTTATGCGTTGATAATTATGATAATGGTAACAATTATAGAAATAATACCAATGAAAACAATGTAAAAGACAGTAATATTAATTGTAGTGTTAAAATTAATAAATACATGATAATAATGATGGTAGGATCAGTAATAAACGTAGTGATGGTAGAGGTTGTCAGAAACAGAAAGCTAGTTATGCATAACTTAAAGAAAAAGTAATAAAACGAACTAACTGATCACGCAGATGAAATGTTTTCTTCTTGCAACAGCGCGCAAGGCGTTTCC
>NC_051387.1:32718310-32723995 GCF_015228065.2 Penaeus monodon | reverse complement strand
TCATAGTGCGGACCCCCTCCCGTGGGCTCATATCATCACCCTAGTATGCACCACCGCTCATGCCCAATACCAGCACCCTTCCCTTTTTTTCGTAATACTAAGAACCTAAGTTGTTTTTTCAGTATTATTATTTTCTAAGCTCTCTATTTGCCATATGTTCTGATAAATCAAGACTGTAGGATTTTTTTGTTGTTATATAGACTCCATAGTCTATCATCATTCGCTCTGTAGTCTGAAAAAAATAGTTAAAACCCGTAGGTTTTGTTGTATTTTTTTTTGCATTTTTTTCAAGTTATTTTATAAAATAAACTTGAGTTTCAACAGGTTATATTATCACTTCCATATAGATATAATTTTATTTTCCCAGTGTTTTTAAAAATACGTGATTTTTTTTTTCTTTTTCGTTCGTTCATTTCTTCTTCTTCCCCGATCCTTCGCTTGACTTGACCATTTTCCCATATCTATGTCCCCACCCACCCCCGCAATACTCGCAAATGCACGTACGTACATGTAAACACACACTTTGCTCAGTACAAAAAACACACACATATACGCACAAACGCATACACACCCACACAAACACGCAAAAAACGCACCGCTTCCACTCAGTCGCTCATCGACTCGAGTTACCGATCGACATGTATGTATACGGACACGCACATTTACGCATACGTACTCAACGTACGCATGAATGAACGCCCCCACACACCACACACACACACACCCACCCCCACACCACACACACACCAATACACCACACACACACACACCACCCCCACACACACACATACATATGGCATGCCTGGCCCTTAATTTGTCCAGGTCAAATTTAAACCTAGGTTCTTTGGCTTGGTTTTCCTTAGATGGGGCGAAAATTCACCACCGCAAATCGTGATCACTGACAATATCTGCCCCTGGAAAGTTTCTCGTTCTTGCAGGTTGTTTCACGACCGGAATTGTTTCTGTCAAGTTTGTATTCAAGCTGGCTGTGATGCACTCCATCCTGGATGGTGCCCATGTCCATCTTCGGGGACGCTTTGTGGGGACCAAGAGTGTCCGCCAACAGAAGGTTGTTGAGCCTCCGTCCTCTGTCATTGATCTTTATTGCCATGTCCTCCACAGGTATCTGGCCTAACTTTCATTTTTTCCCTTTTCCCCAATTTTCGCATTCCAGTCTCCTTGGACTATCAGGTCTTTTGCTGGGAGTTTGGTCCAATGACTTCTAGTTGCTGATCGTAGAAGCCCTCCGCTTCGTTGTCGCTGTTGATCTGTGCTGGAGATGCGCCTGGATGACGGGTGATGTTGAAGGCGCTGCTCGCAGCCCGTAAGTTTGAAGGTACGACTGGAAATTGGTCGGCATTCTAGAACGCAATTCACGATGTCTTTGTAAAACTAGAAATCCGACAACTTGTTCATATCTGTCGTTTTTGCACTGAACAGGGCATGTGTCCTTCATCAGTCGTGGTTTCTCCAAGCTTTTCCACTTCATTTCACAGATTCCAAGAAGTTCCTTTGGTGTCTTCCCATTTTGTGGTGAGTTCTCGCAGTTCCCCCCCTGGCATGTAAAGTTCTAACATTCCATGTACCAAATATGATATTATATATATATATATATAATATATATATATATTATATATTTTATATATATATATATATATATATTATATATAAAATATAAATGTGTGTGTTTTGTGTGTGTGTGTTGTGTGGTGTGTGTGTGTGTGTGTGTGTGTGTGTGTGTGTGTGTGTGGTGTGTGGGCTGTGCGCGCGCGCAAACACAAAACCACACACACACCATTTTTTTTTCTTTTTTTTTTTGTATATATTTATACATATTTATCTATCTTATAAAAATAAATATATATATAATATATTTTATAATATATATATTATATATATATATGTTTTTATATATAATATATATATATATATATATATATATATATACATACATACATACATACACATATATTGTATATATATATATATATATATATATATTTTATATAAAATATATATATATATATACTATATATAATAAGTGTATATTTTATTACCCCTCCCCCATCCCTTTCCCCCTTGTTGCCGCGGGGGAGGGGGTGGCCCCTTTAAAAGACGAGGACTTCCTTGGCCTCAGCCCTCGACCCCAACTAATTTTTCACGGTCTTTTTCCCTCTCCCTTTTTCGTTTCCGTCCCTTCTTTCCAAACCCCCCTACTATCCACTTCTTAAGGTGTGAGAGCCGTGGGTTGAAAGGATGAAAGGGTGACTTTGTAGCACTCATGAATGGCCCCAGGGAGCCATGGGCACAGCATTCCCCTGTTTAGTTGTCTAGCTCTTTCCCTCAAGGGGAACTGAGGGATGGACTGTTTCTCTCCCAACATACTCTAGCCTTACCATGGCCAATGAAGATTGATACCCTGTTAGGGGAATGAGGCTTGTCCCTTCATCAAATAGCCCCACCGACTCGAATTCTCCCGGTTCCCCGATCCCAGGCTCCCTTTTACCACAAACTCTCAGCACTGCTACTTCTACCCCCTCCCCAATGCCTACTGTTACATCATCCACCCAGGTCAACACTCAACCTCCGGAGACATTCCTATTCTCCCCAAAATTGTCAACTTCATCACATCTACCCCCACAACCTTCTACCCTCAACTACCCCCTCCTCCCTTATTACTATTTTACAACCTTAAAGTACAACCTCTGTCAACACTACTCCCTCTTCCACACGTCCCTATCCTTCTACAACCTTCATTTCTACAAATATTTTAAATACTCTATTTAGCCCAGCCAAATGGGGCCGAGTTTCCTGACCCCCCCCCCCCCACAGTTCTAACACTGGTACCGGAACTGTCTCCATCTCCCAACAAACTGACCTGCCCATAACAAAATTTATCAGGTTGTTGAGAAGACGTATTCGCCTGCCTCAGGGGACTATGATGTCATATCAGTACAATGCTACACCATTCCCCTAAGAGGCCATACTGAGAACCCCACCAACATTGCCAAGATTACTTTCCGTAGACATGACCCCCCCTTTTAAAATGTTTACATGGGAGAGAATCCCTCCCGGGCCGACCATATCAACCTCCTCCCCGTCTTGGGTCAAATTTGTTTACGATTAGAACATTTTCCCCAAATACTGCCCGTTCTGTAGGCCAATGCCTTCTATATGCCCAATCTGTCATAACCGACCAAATTGCTCTGCACAGTCACGCCACATATCCCCAACTGTGGCGGCCCCCATAATGTATTTTGAGTCTTGAGGTGGCAATTCTCAGTCAGACTAAACTTTCCCACCCCTTCTTCCCTTACACACTCACCTCCACTGCTTCTGCCTCTACTCCTCAACACCAGTCTCCTCCCCCACCCCCGCATAAGAAAACCTTCATCTCTCAAAACTCCTCGACCAACTCCATTACAGAAACTCTGGAAGATAAAAACTATCTCTATCTCACGCCGCCGCTCCCTCCACACTCTTGGGCATCCCCCTACACTACATTATCCCTCCCTCCACCCCCACATCTTTTCCACTCTTGATGCTACACCACCTCCTCCCTCTCATTCCTTATCTCACCCCCCTAGCCCCTTCCCCTCAGATTCCAACACGCGCTGTAGCCGTTTTCATTTGTAGATAAACTAACTACTAGCTCTCCTACACTGGAATATTCGCGGTACCTGTTCTCACAGACCTGACCTTCGTCATCTCCTTTCTTCTTATAATCCATCTGTTATCTGCCTCCAAGAGACTTTTCTTTCACATCCTCCCAAATTTCCCCAATTTTCCCTTTTTTTTCTCTTCTCACACTCCCTTTTTGTCCTCGTCTATACTTATCCCTCGGAAACGCCTATGTTATACTTCCCTTTGAAACCCCCTGTCCCTTACACAGTTATTCGCATCTTTCTTTTCTGCTGGATCACAGTCATTTCCGTTTTACTTCTCCCCTTCCCACCCCGTTGACTTTGTTGCCTTAGAAACTCTAATTTCCAATGCCAGCCACCTTTCCTCGTAGTTGGTGATATCAACTGCCGCTACACTCTTTGGGGGGATTCTATCACTACCTCCCTTGGCCCATCCCTAGAACGCTTCTTCTCTACAACTGACCTTATTATTTTTAATTCAGATCGCCCCACACACTTTGACAGCGTGCGCAATCTTTTTCAGCTTGACTTTTTTTTACGCTCGCCTTCTGCCCCTTTAGACTTCATTGGGCAAATTTGAGATCACTTTCCCACAGTAACCATTTTCCAGTCCTTTTTTCACCTACTTTTATATGTACCACTCCCTAATCCCCCACGCTGGTGTTTTGATAGAGCTGACTGCCGTACTTTTACTTCACTCATTTTGCCTATTCTCCATCCCCCTTCTCGTCCATTTCAGATATGCTACAAACGTTTCAGTTACAGTAACAAGAGTGCCTATACAGCCATTCCCTGAACCTCAAGACCTTTACCTGCAAATGTATTCTATGGTGGAATTCTGATTTCACTAAAGCGCTTTGCTTAAACGCGCAGCCTGAACAGTTATCGCTACAAACAAGGTACCCCTAATCAGCTATCAGCTCTTATCTCCTTTAATAGAGCATCCGCCTGAATTAGTCGTACAATCAAGAACAGTAAATCACTAGCTGGCGAAATTATGTTTCTCAGTTTCATCTTCTACATAAGTTTCAGCTGTCAGGCATCAGATCCATAAACTATCAGGCAAACATCCCCATTCAGCCCCAGTCCCTCCATATGCGAGATACTCTCATTTCTGATCCTGTCCAAGTCGCTAATGAACTGGGAGACTATTTCAGCCGGGTCAGTAGTGGCTCTCACCTTTCTCCTCACTACTCTTTGATTAAGACCATCACAGAAAGCACACCCCATCATCTTAACCTATAACCTATAATGCTCTTTTTTTCTTCCTCTGAACTCAATGCTGCCTTACAGTCATGCCACAACACCCATGAAGGCCTGACGGTATTCACTACATATGCTCCGAACACCTTCCACCTTCCTCTCTATCCTTCCTACTAACTATTTTCAACCACATATGAACGACAGGAACATTTCCTTCTCATGGCGAGAAGCTCTTATCCTTCCCTTCTTGAAACCCATAAATCACAATCTTCTCTCCCCTTCCCACTTTGGTTTCCACCGTGCCCGGAGCTGATACCCTTGCCCATTTCGAGACATATATTACTCTGCATTTGCACGCCATGACTCCGTATTAGTCATATTGTTTTACCTAGAAAAGGCATATGATACCACATAGCGGTGCCATAGTGTCCAACAGTTGTCCTCACTAGGCAACATGGGTGTCTTTATAAAGTCTTTCCTCACCAAACGCACTTTTCAGGTCAAAATTGCCTCTTCCACACCATTATCATTTCCAACCTGCAAGGTAGTGTGCTCAGCATCACCTTAATTCTTGCTGTTAATGGCATTGTCTTAGTTCTACCATCAGGAGCCTTTGGCGCATCCATACCAACTCTCCACCAATTCCTTCAGCCTGCAATATCATCAGTATCTTGTTGGGTCACTAACCATGGCTTTCTCTTTTCTACTCCCCCAAAAATCTTTCTCCATCCTTTTCTCTCGCGCATATTAGGTCCCAACCTCCACTCTTCTTATATGGCTCTTACTCCAATACATTCTTTTCATTAAAAAATCCGATCACAAAGCCCCCTTTATTTCC
>NC_051387.1:32713962-32718210 GCF_015228065.2 Penaeus monodon | reverse complement strand
GGATACTTTCAATATTATATTGTTTTTTATTTAACTTATTATTTACTTAAAGCACTGAAAAATATAAACTTAATTTTTGATACGGCAGCAAAACCTTGTTATCCACAGATTTGTATATTCACAGGTAATAATTGTATGCCAAGCAGTTTAGCTTTTGGGTCCAGTGAACAGGATGTATAGTATATACCATACCACATAGTTTTCAATTTCTGTTTTTCATACATCAGCCAGAAATCATCCTCTACTAATAGTAATACAAGAGAATGATTGATATTGGCTAAGATCATATTATGCCACCTCAGGAGCCATAACTACAATTTGTCATATATTATTTTTTGTGTAATATTTCAGGACTATCAGAATGACAACTACTGCTGGGAATGCCATAGAGAAGGTGTTTTTATATGCTGTGAAATGTGTCCAAGAGTGTTTCATCTCAAGTGTGCTGGAATGGACAAAGAACCAGAAGAAGACTGGGCATGTAGTGAATGCCATGCTGTTATGCAGGCAGAAAATATTGAAAATAGGTAAGTAAAAGAAGTGATTAACCTTTATATATCTATTATTGTGTGTGAATAGGAAAATGAGGCTAATAGTGTTTTTGAACTTTATCATATTCTTAAAGGATGAGACTGTCTGTGTTTGTTGTGTGTTTATTTGTCCCATAAAGTGCCCACAAAGGAATTTAAAACAGATTAAAGCCCATAAAAAAAGAGAAAACTTGCACATCTTTCACATATTTTCTCACTTTGTGCATGCACTTGTAAATCTTTTCTTTACAGTGGCAAACAGTCACATGTACAAGGGTTTAGTTTTATTTTATACTTGTATTTATTCTCTAGAACTTACAATTTAGGATTGCCAAAGGGATTAGGTTGAATATTCAGTTCGGAAAAGCAAGAAATTCAGGAATCTTGGGAATTGCTTTCCTTATAATTATATATTCTATATTGGCATTAGAATTCTTGGCATGATGCAAGGTATTTATCTCATCTTTTTTTATATTTGACCGACAGACTTTCTTTTATGTTATCTAATACTCCTTTTGGTGATCCCATTTTAATAGTTCCATTTACTTGAAAAATTATGAATAAAGGAGACTGAAAGAAAAGACTTGAAAGTATCTTTTTAACATAGACCCATCTTTCTCTTGCAATAGTTTGAGATAAATGTCACTGATTTTTTTTTTTTTTTTTTTTTTTTTTTTTTTTTTTTTTTTTTTTTTTTTTCATTATTGAAAAGACACTGAGTGTCCATTATTGGATCTTTATTCTTTTTAATTCGACTATAGAAGATGTTACGTGAAGTTGCAGGTTTAAAATAGGCTGGGCAGGATAAAGCATAATCAAAAAGAGGACCACACATGGATGTTTTACCATGGTTAAAATAGGATAAACTAGACCAGGTTTTTATTGTATATTATACAAAAATATATTGTGTGAGCTAGATTAAGTATTCATAACTCCAGTGCAGGTTCTTTGCATTGCAGTTATGATGGAGTTCAATGTAAAATTGTCATTATTTCTGGAAAGAAGGCTTCGGTTTAGTAAGATAGGGGAGGAAGGGGAGTATGGAAGATCAGGGGGGAGAAAGAGAGTTGGACGAGGAAGAGCAAGGATAGAGGGAGAGAAAGAGCAGCAGAAAATGAGCGAGAAAGTTTGAAAATATGGTTGCGTGATTTATACCGTTTTTATTTAGGTTAACAGGTTCACGTTTTAAGATATTTCTAATGATTGATTAAACAGGAATGCGTTCTTAAGTGTAGACTAGTAAGAGTAATCGTAGTGACTTGCAGTGGAGACGCACGAAACTCTAGTTGAAGTTGGCGGCGTGATGCAGTAACTAGGGAATTTCAGGAAAGAAGTTTGTAGCACGGTGACATCATACCGGTTGGAATTTCGCATGGGTTGGTTGACCGCCCATTAAGAACAGGCGTGTAACCATGGAATCGCGGAATCTTGCCGATTTAGATCATCTGATTCATGGCTCAATACCGTGCATTTTCCCCATGCGCCGATGTTGAAGGCGGGCTGTTATCCGAGTTTGCAGCGTTGGCCACGTCACGGCAACACAACAAAGGCTGCCGTTGTGCTGGCGGTCAGTAGGCCACCCGTAGCCAATGAGATTATCACTTCTTCCTGCCTTTCTCGCGCCTTGCTTACAAATGGCGAAGGGCGGGGAAGGAAAACCACGGGATTGGAGCATTGGGGCACTATCCAGTCTCATTTATGGATGAGAACTATGTGAAAGCAAGGGTGTTGTGGAGTAGCAGGTTTGACTCGAGCATGTAATCAGGTATGGTGATGAATGCGAGGGCGTGGGGGCGGGGGCGAGGGCGAGAGAGGGGTGATCGGTGGGTGGGTTGCATGGGCGGTATGACGGACGAGGTGGCTGAACATGTTGATAATGCCACGGGTCACGAAATATTTTACAAGAGGCCTGCTGCAATGTCGTCTTGCATTTCGTGGATGAACATGTAAATCGGTGTAGTCACATCCACTGATTAGCGGAACACGGATACGAATTTCTGGAAGGCCGTGAATCGTTGTTTGATCATGGAAAGCGGGCGCCGTAACATGACTAGAGAAAGTGGTTTGTAAGCGGTGTTGGTGTGGCGGGAGCCGCAGCAAGGCGTACCTCCCCTCGTAGCCCGGGGTCCGCGGCCTCAGCTGCTGCGGCGCCTGCGGCCTCACCTTGCGGCCCACGAGATCGATGTGGCATCCTTGACCCTTGATTGGTCAAACTGCAGCTATGGGAGGGCTCCGGGCAGATTGAGGGGACCATTCGGCCTAGTCATGGATGTAACTATGCTCTTTATAGACTTGGCTAACATTTTGGCCAGATGCCAGAGATCAGACGCACTTCGATAACCAAATGTTGTGCAGCAACTCAAGCAGGTGGTGTAAAAAAACAAAGAGAAGCAGTCTTTTCTCACGCTCATTGTCACCGAAAACAAAATTCACATGAGAATGACGCCATCAGAACTGCAAATTAAAAGTTGCCCGTTCGTGGACACGATGCGGCACAGCCCCTTGACAGCGAGATTTTATTAGCGCGCGGATTCGGTGGCTCACAGCCTTGCTATTCCCTTCTTCTCCCTCGGCCCCCCCTTTCCCATTTCTGGCCGCCCTCCCGCGCTCCGGGATGTGAGGGCCGCGGGCGGGATGGGTGGTGTGTCGGGGCCAAGGAGCGTGACGGGGGTGGGGGTATGTCGTGGGGAGCGCTGGCCCGGCCCGCCTACCCTGTCTTTATGGCTCGTAAACCACCATCACCTTCACTATCGCCACGCTCCCACACATGCTGCCAGACTCATTGTCAAGCGATCGGGACGGCGTTTGCTCCCGCGCCATTCTTTGCCGGCCGCGCGCTTAGGAAATACCAAAATGAATTTTCCTTTACATTCCCTGATTTATTCAGCATTTTAATACATATACTTAATTCCTGTGTAAAGAGAAATTTGTGATTTAAATAATTTTACCTTTACATTTCCCATACCACTACTCACATTCATACCCATCCACACTTTCACTCACTCACTCACACACTCACTTAACCACTCATCATACACTCTTACCCTTACCCACTCACTTAACCACTCATCTGCTTATTTATTCACCCACTCATTCACTTAATCACTCAATTACTCATCCACTCACCCACCCACCCCACCTACCTACCCACCTACACATCAGCCCACCTACATAGCCATACATGAGCCCAACACGTGTACCCACCCATTCCATCACGCCCACCCACCCACCCACTCACACTCATTCAGTCTCATGCACACGCACACGCACACGCAAACACACACACACACACACACACACACACACACACACACACACACACACACACACACACACACACACACACACACACACACACACACACACGCAAATACACACACACGCAAATACACACACAAATACACACACACACGCAAACACACACACACACACATACGCACACACACAAATACACACACACAATACACACACACACACCCACACAACACACACACACACACACACACACAAAACACACACACACACACAAAGACACACACACACACACCACAAACACACACAAATACACACAAATACACACACACCAAATACACACACACACAAATGCACACACACACAAATACAAATACACACACACACAAATACACACACACAAACAAATACACACACACACACACAAATACACACACACACACACAAATACACACACACATACACA
>NC_051387.1:32706462-32708962 GCF_015228065.2 Penaeus monodon | reverse complement strand
GTTGGGTCCCCGACCCCCGGGGTTTTTTTCCCCTTAGGAAAGGAACTTCACCTCGATTGCCCCCTTCACGGGGGGCCCAAGTCACCCAATCAGTCCCGAGTAAAATAGAGATGGTGACCAAAAAAAAAAAAAAAAAAAACCCCGGGGGCGGAGGCAATGGCAAACCACCGCTCAAAATTGCCAAAAAAATCAGGGAACCCCTGATCGTCAGGCGCGGGGGCGAATGGTTAGAGGTCGGCTAAGACTGTCACGACGGCAATCTGACTTCGGGGGGTTTTCGAGTCACCGCCCGCCGCGTTTTTTCCCCGGGGGAAAGGGAAAATTTCACCTCAATGCCTCCCTAGCACTGGGTGGCTAAGCCAGCTCAAGTCAGGTTTTTCCAAGCCCGGAAAAAAAGAGAGAAGTTTACCAAAAAAAGGTAACACCCCCACTCCCGGGAAAGGAAGGGGCCCCTACCAGTACCACCCCAAGAGATCACAACGTGAAAACTGCAATTTTAGTATCATGCTGTGCCACGGCGGCTCAGACATAAACCCACCGTTAAATGATGATGATATATACACACATACTTTCAACAACATACATATATATTTTATATAATATAATAATATATAATATTATATTATAATTTTAAATACACATACATACAAATCCATACATACTAATAATATATTTTATAAAATATAATAATATATATACCAAATATATATACATACATACATAATAATACATTTCATACTACTACATAATATATTACATATATATAAAAATTTTAAAATATATATATATATATATATATTTTATATTATATAAAAACCACATATATTAAAGTTTTTAATATATATTATATATATATAATAAAATTTATAATATGCTTAATTAAATATAGCTTATTTAATATATTTATATTATATATATAAAATATTAATATATATATAATAATATATTATAAAATATATATATATTATAATTATATAATTATATATTTTTATATATATAACTAAAATTATATATATATAAAATTATATATAATATATATAATATAATATTAAAAATAATAAAATATATATAATAAAAAGATATAATTAAATAATATAATATATATATATAAAAGTTTTAAAATTTTATATATATTTATACATACACATACATATATCCACATATGTCTACATACATACATATAGATAGATAGATATATGAATATTTAAAAAACTGGATTTCTCTCCTTCCAGCCAATTCCAAAGTGACATCAATGGCGCGTTCTTTGGTCAAAATTCTAAAACAGGACATGAGTGAGATTGAAACATGCCCAGACTGTTATATGAATGCCCACCAGAAGCCCAAGACTTGGTTCATTGAAGCATGTGTAAGTAGATGAATTGATTACCATGATATACTAATGTTTTTATTTATACATTTAGGGATTTCTTCTCTTACATGATTATTTTGGAAGAATCTTCATTACTTGAATCTGTGGCAGATTTGAACAAAATTTAAGTGCAAATATTTTGTACCAGTATATGTTATGCTAGTTAGTTTTATGAGAATTAAATCTTCAAATTCAGTATTGGAGCTAGAAGTCAATATTTTGAACAGCAGGGTTTTTCTTAAACTCCATGATGTTTTACTACTTTTTTCTTTCTTTCTTTCTTTCTTCCTTCCTTCAGAGATCTGCACATCCTTTGATTTGGGCAAGGTTGAAAGGCTTTCCATTTTGGCCAGCAAAAGCTGTGAAGTGGAGAGACGGAAATGTAGATGTCAGATTTTTTGGCAGACATGACAGGTAAGACTTGATAGCACTTTTACTTTGAATTTATTTTCAAGGAAGTTTGGCATTTTTACTCTTAAAAGGGGGGGGGGGGAAAGTAACCCTTTAGCTCTTTAACTTGTTGGGTCACGTGTACCGGTGTCATAACAAACCGCATGTGGGGTACGCCTGTATGCACAGTGATGTGCCAGAGCACGTGGAGCGGGACTCCCGTGTCCAGTGTCTGGCTGTTGCCAGAAATCACCAGAGTTTTTCACATTCAGTGATGGATTAATGAAACAGTAAACTGAGATATCTTTCTTTTCTCACATACCTAATGGTAGGGAGTGAGTGTGTATGATTATGATTACCACCTTACAGTTATCCCAGTTTGGCTGGGAATGGTATGCCAACTGTAAGATTAATTTATTAATTGTTTTTACACAAAGTTGGCTTTGCAAGTAATAGGTCAATGAGCCAATTGTGAGTACTAGTCTGACCTACTTGCCCTTTTCCTTGATTTTCAAAAATATTTTCTGGTATCATATATTTATGTTGGTAATGTTCATAACACAATAAAGATAATTATTTATAATGTCTGTAATAAAAATAACATTGATATTGATAACATGTTTTCCTGCTAATTCAAGGAAAAGTGAAATCAGGTGAGCTCACTTTTGACTCCTTTGTGGCTAAGCACTTGCAGAGCCATCTAGGTGCAGAGACATTTCACAAAAGAAGGTTGCTTTGTTC
>NC_051387.1:32683962-32693962 GCF_015228065.2 Penaeus monodon | reverse complement strand
TTACAAGCTTTATACTAGAGAGAAAATTTCATATTCATACAATTGAAGAGTATTACTTCTCTCTTTTTTCTTTCCCCCCTTTTGTTGTGTAAATTGTATTTACTTATTGGGATAAATCTTACTGAGCAAATGCAGTGACCCTGTTGAAGAAATGAAGTCACTAAAATTTATTAGATTATTACACAAACAATTTTCCTTTTTTAAAGTGAAAGAAATCTAAGAATGTGGAAAAACAGCATATTGCTATGGTGTACACTATCATGTATTTATGTATTTAGCTGCCTATGTATTGTGTTTTACTTTGATATTTTCTCTCTTAGTCTTTTGACTCCTTGGAATAACTTGTTCATTTTCTCAGATTTTAGTTAGCACATACAGAATTTTACCCTTCAACTATTGCATGAAAAAGTAGGAAGCCAGTAGTTGTTTAGCAGCTAACCCACATAGACTTCAAAATATAGTGACAAATACCAATATTTTGAATTTTATCTGATCACCTCTGCTATTATTTTTGTATGTATAACCAATAGAGGAAAGGATATTATCTGATTTTACAGCCATGTGGTATGGGTATATTTTGAAAATAATAAAATGTTGTAATATGGCAAAACATAAGTAAATGGATCAGGTCTAGGTAGTGAGCAATAAGGATAATGAATAGTGGCACATCACAGTCACTGTTAACAGCTCCCAGTTGACAGCAGATAAACAGTGTAGTTCATTTTCTTTTCTTATTTATAAAAGCAGAGTAGAATGTATTTTTACAATGTGTGTTATTTTTGTTATCATGATCATCTATACCTCATCAGTAAAGTCATGCTCACTCTAGGCAATAATGCCTAGAGTGTGCATGGTGCTGCTTATCTACTGAGTACTTTGTTAGTGCAGCTGATTACTTCACTGGGGATGCAGGAGTGAGAGAGGATATACTGATTTTTTCTACCAAAATATCACATAATTGTCACATTGTGAATATATTTAAAATCTGGGAATCCACTTAATAGTCTTTTTCTGCTCTATAATTGAATTACAGTAATGCAGATCATAGTGTTTTATATTTTATTGTAGCTATTTGTAATTTATATTTTTATATTTTTTTTCACTTTTGTCTTGCACATAGAATATTTGTCTCATTATGTTCTATGTAAATTGTAAGAGTATGGTTTTAAACATCTTTTTGTTTCAATGTCATTGTCTTTGCAGCAATCACACTGGCCTCAACATATGGCAGTTTGTGGTCAGAATAGTGACAGTGGAGGTGGTGAAGGTGGCCCAGATTCAGTTAATGGTGAAGCAAGTGGCCATTCTTCCAGGGTCTCAACTCCTCAAAACTTGGTAGTAACACAGGTAAGTTCTTACTTTTTTCCTATATCTTTGTGGCAATAGATTTATTTTTTAGATGGTTTAGCTACATAGTGATTTATTAGTAAGAATAAATTAAACAGGTCTAATGCTGCCAGGAAAATACTGTACTCTCTCTCTCTCTCTCTCTCTCTCTCTCTCTCTCTCTCTCTCTCTCTCTCTCTCTCTCTCTCTCTCTCTCTCTCTCTCTCTCTCTCTCTCTCTCTCTTTGTGTGTGTGTCTGTGTGTGTGTGAGAGAGGGAGAGAGAGAGAGAGAGAGAATGTCTCTCCACTTAGATGGCTTTGATAGTGCTTAGCCGCAGAGTCAGTTAGTAGAATTTGTGACTTTTTTTTCTCTCTCTCTCTCTCTCTTCCTTCTTCTTCTTCTTCTTCTTCTTCTTCTTCTCCTTCTAATGCTATGGATATTGATGGTGTTATTTTTATTATAAACATTATGATTATTATAATGTTATAGACATTAGTAACAGCAAAATAAGATAAAGTAAAATATTTTAAAAAATCAAGGAAAAGGGTAAACAAGAGAGACGTCTCAGGCAGTGCTCATAATTTGCTCATTGGTGACTTAGTGTAGCCATCTATGTGTAAAAACAATCAATAATATAAATTGACAGTGGGCATGGAGTATATGTACATACCATGCCCGTTGGATTTGGGCTAAGTGGACAGTCCCTGGCTTGGGGGTGGCCTTTTGGTATACATACACAAATGAGGAAACTACCGAATGACTGTTAAAGCTCACGTCCGGTTATTTCTTGGGAGGAGCAAGGGTACCTACCTGTTGTAAGCTTGCACTTTTCATTTGATAATGACATTGTTCTTAGAAATGAGTTTGGGAATGTCCAAAGAACACTTTTATAGCAATAACAAAAAAAAATTACATCATAATAATTTATGGTAAAATATTTTTCTTTAAGAATCTTTTTGTATGTTTACACATGAAATTGCTTTCCATTGAAACATCCTGTTAATAAACTGTAGCTTATAAAGGGTTCTATATATCGACCATGTGTGAAGTACTAATGTTAAAAGATAAAAAGGTTTAAATAATAATGATTTTTAGTTTTGCTTTGCTCGATTAGTATTGTACACAGTCAAATTTGTTTTGACTTGAAATTGGTCATTTCCATTGTAAAGAGTACTTCAATCAGAATGCTTATTTTTGAACTTCAGAAAAATAGGCAAGATAACAATTATTTTGTGCTGAAGATGATAGTATACAATGATACCTGCTGTGAAATAAAAATTATGGATTTTTTAAAAATTAACTTATTCATGGTCTTAGTTGAGTTGAAACAGCTGTTGCACCCTTACTCGAATGTTTCCATAAACTATAATTTTTGAACTAATATTTTTTCCATTAACCCATTGCCGACGGGTGGCATGTACGTACATGCCATGGCATGGCGGGACCATCTGCCGGGGGCACGTACGCACATGCCATAGAGTATGCATGGACATGCCATGAGTTTTTTTTTTTTTGTTACAATCACGGCAAAAGATTATTTTTTTGCCAGTGAAAGTGTGATTAAGTCAGTTCTAACACTTTCTCATTTTTACCATGCAACAAACAAAAAAAATGCAACAAACCGACAATTTCAACTCCATGATGCCACACACTGCTTATTTTATTCGGACTATAGACCGAATAATGATCAACTATGGAGTCTATATAACAACAAGAATGCCCTTCAGTCTCGATTTATAAGGAAGTTTGGCAAGTAGAGACTGTAAAAAATAATGAAAATTGAAAATACAACATATCTTCGTAGTGTTACGAAGAAATGGCATGGGATGCTGGTATTTGGCATGAGTGGTCGCGCATGCTCGGGCGACGATATAAGCCCCCGGCAGCGAGGCCCCGGCCACTGTGAATGCTACCCGTCAATTATGGGTTAAAATAGGTGTTGTCCTAATATATGTGGATGATTCAAATGGTTAAGCTTATGTGCAAGTTTACATACTTAGAAACCTCCTTGAAAATTATAACCACCAGCTCCCCCTCGCCTCCATGTGTGGAGCATGGCAAGGATTGAATGAGCTCAGTACTCTCACACCTCATTTGTTTTATGCATGTGCTTCTGTGTTTCTCAAAATTGATTTGATATGTTGTATTCATGCTAGGATTATGTGATCAAAATAATTTTGTACTTCCCCCTTCCCCTCAAAAAAAGTATTTTCTGGTTTAATTGTTTTTTTCATTTTTTCTTATCTGGTAAAAAAAAGAAAAAGATACCTTTACAAAATATGGCCCCTAATGAAAACAATCTCATTGCAAAGTTCACTAAATAAGTTGTGTGTATATATATATATATATATATATATATATATATATATATATATATATATATATAGTATATATATATCATATATATGGTATATGTATATATGTATAATATATAGATATATATATATTATATATATGTATATATGTATATATATAATATGTATATATATATTATATATATATATGTATTATATATATATATGTTATATATAATATATATATATATATATATATCATAATTAGATTTCACAAAAAAAATTCACGAAGTGTCCAAATTTCCAACAGCCTGTTCTCAGGTCTTTGTTTACATAAATTGCAGTACCATCCAGTGGTTGTAATTTTTGTGTGCTTTGAAATCGATGGTTGCATTTGCATTGGCATCAGAATGTGCAGGGTCTGGTGGATTTTTTTTTTTTTTTTTTTTTTTTTAATAATAATAATAATAATAATAAAAACAAATTAGATTGAATAAAACTGAAATTACAAACAGTGCTCCTCAAAAAAAATTATGGAAATTAAAAAATTGTGGTCCAAGATGCCCATGACATAGAGCTCATGGGTAAATAAAGAATATTTTTTTGGTAATTCAGGAAAAACATATATATGGTAGTGTGCACTACTACTACTTTTACTATTACTACTTGACAGCTCACGCATCCCATTTGAGGGGGGTTAAAATGATATATGAGATGAAGCACAATTATATATTTTTTAATATAACAAAATTATTATCTAATACTGTTATTCATAATATATACATATGTTCCATATATACAATTCACAGAGGAGTGCAGTAGCATGAAAATTATACAAGTTGCATTCTGCCAAGAATTTCTTAGTTGAATATCTTGATCTCTCTGTCTCATTCCAGAGCTACACTTGATGTATTTATTAAAGAAGCTCCTTTACTTTACAACATAGTAGTACCCATTACTTTATTGTATGTCCTTGCTAGATCCTGTCTAGACTCAGTGGGTATTTAGGAAGGTGCTCTTGCATTATTTCCACCAGTAAACAAAGGTAGAATGCACAGTCCATAAACCATGGCTGGATGAGTGCCATCTCCAGGAAGAATCCTATTCCTGCCAACTGTGACTAGCAGCATGGGATGTTAAAGGAAATTAAGTAATACAATAACCCTTTGCTGACGGATAGCATTTACGCACATGCCATGGCATGGTGGGACTATCTGCCGGGGGCATGTACGTACATGCCATGGTGTATGTATGGACATGCCATGAGTTTTTTTTTTTTTTACAATCACGGCAAAATATTATTTTTCCGCCACTGAAAGTGTGATTAAGTCGTTTTTAACACTTTCTCATTTTTACTATGAAAAAAAAAAAAAAAAAAAAAAAAAAAAAAAAAAGATTTCAACTCCATGATGCCGCACACTGCTTATTTTATTCGGACTATAGACTGAATAATGATCAACTATGGAGTCTATATAACAACAAAAATATCCTTCAGTCTCGATTTATCAGGAAATATGGCAAGTAGACACTTTAGAAAATAATGAAAACTGAAAATACAACATATGCTCGTAGTATTATGAAGAAACGGCATGGGATGCTGGTATTTGGCATGAGTGGCCGCGCATGCTAGGGCGACGATATAAGCCCCCGGCATCGAGCCCCGGGCCACTATGAATGCTACCCATCGGGAAAGGGTTAATATGAGAAAAATTACACAACAATATGTTAATTATTGCTGTTGTTACTGCACAAAGTTGTAGACTACCAAAAGAGTTAATATGAAGTTTGATCAGGAAATATTGTCTATTACCATCTTGATACAGCATAACAAATGAAAAATATGGAACTTGAAAAGTGACAAAAAGCAAAAATATATTTATATATATTGCAAAGAGTTTGAGAATGTGAGTCACCACTCATTTAAGTCTGTTGCCCAAATTTTGGTCCACCTTTGGGCCACAAGACACCTGGATCAAGCAGGTTAAGTGAGATGTACAGTTTTGCTCATCTGTTCTAGTTTTTTTATTATTATTATTATTATTATTTATTGTTAATAATTATGTAACTATATAACATCAGTCTTGTTTCTACAGAAAGGCAGTTTTTATGTATACATTTTTCCATAAATAGCCTTCACTGTTTTATGTATAGCTGTAGTTTTTGTATGTACACTTGTTTCTTTTTCTTTAGTATTTCTAAATCTATTTTTTGCATATTGTGCACCATTAAAATGATAAACTTTTGTCATCAGCAATATGTGGATGAGGAAGGAGCAGTAGCTTTGGCAGAGGAGCATCGCAGAAGAAAACAACGAGAGGTAAGTCAAATCTGGATAACTGGCAGGTTAGGATTTTTCTTCCAGCATTATATCCAGAAATGCTGATATAGATATAATCTATATACTGCAACTTTTTGTTATCTTCTTTCCTTTTTTCTCTCTTCCTTTTTTATGTAAATTGATATTCAGGAAAGTAGTTGCTTTTGTCTTTACCTCTTTTATTCTCCTTTTTCCACTGGTCTTCTCCTCTCTCTCATATTCTCTCTCAGTCTCTAACCCCCCCTTCTCTCTCTCTCTCTCTCTCTCTCTCTCCTTCTCCTCTCTTTCTCTCTATATCATTCTCCTCTCTCTCTCTCTCTCTCTCTCTCTCTCTCTCTCTCTCTCTCTCTCTCTCTCTCTCTCTCTCTTCTCTCATTCTCCTCTCTCTGTCATTCTCCTCTCTCTCTTCTTCCTCTCTCTCTCATTCTCCTCTCTCTTCTCTCTCTTCTCCTCTCTCTTCTCTCTCTCTCTCTCCCCCCTCTCTCCCCTCTCTCTCCTCTCTCCTCTCTCTCCTCTCTCTCTCTCTCTCTCTCCTCTCCCCTCTCTTCTCTCTCTCTCCTTCTCTCTCTCTCTCCTCTCCTCTCTCTCCTCTCTCCTCTCTCTCATTCTCCTCTCTCTCCTCTCTCATTCTCCTCCCTCTCCTCTCTCTCTCTTCTCTCCCTTCTCTCTCTCTTCTCTTTTCCCCTCTCTCTCTTTCCCTCTCTCTTTCCTTCAATCTCTCTCTCTTCTCTCTCTCTTTTTCTCTCTCTCATTCTCTCTCCTCTCTCCTTCCCTCCTCCTCTCTCTTTCTCTCTCTCTCTTTCTCCTCTCTCTCTCCTCTCTCTCTCCCTCATTCCCACATTTCTCCTCTCTCTCTCTCTTCTCCTCCCCTCTCTCCTCTCCTCTCTCTCCTCTCCTCTCTCTCTCCTCTCTCTCTCTCTCTCTCTCTCTCTCTCTCTCTCCTCTCATTCTCCTCTCTCTTTTCTTCTCCTCTCTCTTTTCTTCTCCTCTCTCTTTTCTTCTCCTCTCTCTTTTCTTCTCCTCTCCTCTTTTCTTCTCCTCTCTCCTCTCTTCTCTCTCTTCTCTCTCCTCTCTCATTCTCCTCTCTCTCTCTTTCCCCCCTCTCTCTCTCTCTCTCTCTCTCATTCTCCTCTCTCGACTCTCTACTCTCATTCCTCCTCTCTCTCTCTCTCTCTCTTTCTCTCTTCCCCCCTCTCTCTCTCTCTCTCTCTCTCTCTCTCTCTCTCCTCTCTCCCTCTCTCTCTCTCTCTCTCCTCTTCTCTCGCCTCTCCTCTCTCCCCTCTCTCTTCTCTCTCTCTCTCTCATTTTTTTCTCTCTCCCCTCTCCTCTCTCTCTCTTCTCTCTCCTCTCTCCTCTCTCTCTCTTCTCCTCTCTCTCTCTCTCTCTCTCTTTTCTCTCTCTTCTCTTCTCTCTCTCTCTCCTCTCTCTCTCTCATTCCCTCTCTCTCTCTCTTTCTCTCTCTTCTCCTCCTCTCCCTATTCTCCCTCTCTTCTCTTCTCCTCTCTCTCTCTCTTCTTCCTCTTTCTCTCTTTTCCTCCTCTCCCCTTTTCCTTCTCTTCTCTCATTCTCTCTCCTCTCTCTCTCTCTCCTTCTCCTCTCTCTCCTCCCTTCCCGCTCTCTCTCCTTCTCCTTCTCTCTCTCTTTTTTTTTTTTTTTTTTTTTTTTTTTTTTTTTTTTTTTTTTTTTTTTTTTTTTTTTTTTTTTTTTTTTTTTTTTTTTTTTTTTTTTTTTTTTTTTTTTTTTTTTTTTTTTTTTTTTTTTTTTTTAAAAGGGGGTGGATTTTTGTTTGGGTTTTTTTTAAAGCCAGATAGATAAATATCGGTGCATGAAAAGACTCCATGCCTCCCCTTTGGAATGTTACTTTTTTTTTTTTTATCGTGTCTATATTTGTTATTTGATTTGCTTTATCCAGATGGTAATAGACTGTTCCTTGCAAAAATTTCTATACACTCTTAGGTATCCATAACTCATGATAGTGATAACAATAAGTAATTTTCTGTAATGCAACCTGCACTGCTGATCACAGCAGGCAGGAATAGGATCCTGAGCATGGAAATAGTGTCCTCCTTGCAGCTGACACTCTTCCAGTCTTGGATCACATAAGATACATTCCACGCTTGTTTATCAATGGCAATAATGTAAAAGCCTTTTCCTAAATCCCTACTGAATCTAATCACCTTCCAAGAGCTTTGTGCACTTATGGAGAGTCTTTTCTGTCACCCCAGCCTTCAGCTGAAATTCTCATAATGGCAAGTTCATGTCACCCTAGCCCTCAGTCAAATTTTCCCATGAAGGTATGTTTGCATCACTTGCCCCTCAAACCAAATTTTTTTTTTTTATGATGCGATAGTCACATCATCCAGATCAAACGGGTTTAATAGTATTAGAAAAAAAGATGTTCCATAAACTCAAGGAAAAGAGAAATCAGTTGAGGCCAGGTAGGCCTTCTAATTGACTCCTTGATGGTTGAGCTCTTGTGGAGTCATATATGTGTAAACACAACTCACAACAGAAAACTACAGGAACTTACATTTTTCCCATGGTTTATTTTAAAGTCACAACTAGCTAGTAGTTTATCATTTTTTTTTTTTTTTCCCAACTTTTTTTTAACTTTTGCTTGTTAACCCATTGCCGACGGGTGGCATGTACGCACATGCCATGGCATGGCGGGACCATTTTTCGAAGCAAGTAGCATATACCATAGAGTATGCATGGGCATTCATGAGTTTTTTTTTTTTTTTTTTTTTTACAAACTGGCAAAAAATTATTTTTTTTTCCAGTGAAGTGTGATTAAGTCGGTTTTAACACTTTCCCCCTTTTTACCCCCTCAACAAAAAAAAAAATCAACAAATGACAAATTTTAAAATCCTGATGGCACACTGCTTATTTTTTTCGGACCAAGACCAATAATGATCAACCCATGGGTCTATATACAACAAAATACCCTTCATCTTGATTTTCGGAAGTTTGGGAAGTAGGACTGTAAAAAAAATGAAAAATTTAAAATACAAAATACTTCGTGTATTTCGAAAAAAACGGCTTGGGGTTGGGTTTTTGGGATGAGTGGTCCGATCTGGGCGACGTGTAAACCCCCCGGGAGCGAGGCCCCGGCCCCCTTTAAGCTACCGCAAATTTGGGTTAAAGAAACAGTGCATGCTTTTCTTTAAAACCATTTGTTTTTTTCTTTTATCATGTGTTATTAGTATGATTTCAGTCAAATACTTCTAAAATCATAAAATTAGAACTCATGGAAATATTATTTTTATAGCAATTTAATATCAGATTAAGGTTTCCTGCTTAATATTTTGTTGTTTAATTATTTTAAAACGCATTTTTAAAGCCCGACACATACTGCACAAAAAAGCCACATATATCTTAACAAGGCCGCACGCGCCCCGCACACACAACACACACACCACACACCACACACACACACACACACACACACACACACACACACACACACACACACGTACATAGGTACGTACATACTCATATATAACACAGTGACATAACACTCAAACATTCTTGCACACTTGAATCTTGAACACACTCATGCATACTCGCACACGCTTAAGCCCAAACACACACACATTCACTCACTCACTCACTCACTCACTCACTCACTCACTCACTCACTCACTCACACACACACACACTTAGTTATACATGTACATGTATATGTATATATTTATATATGCACAATTATGGATGTACATTATTGTGATGAAATATCAGAACTCGATTTCCCTTTTATGGCAATTGTTGATAAAGAGTTTTAGTATATGTTATCCAGCTTTGTTTTCTGTGTTAGGTAATGGTGTTCTATGTTTTATTCTTGTTACTGTTTTTTTATTAGCTTACATTTGGTGTATTATAGACAGTACCATTTTTTGTTGTATGCTGACAGAGTTTACAATATGTTGTTGGTTGTAGATATATGGTGATACCTTGATAATGCTCATTTTTTAATCAGTTTGTGAAATTGAGAAGTACATTTCAGAATCATGGTTCATTTTGCATTTTCTCTGAAGAAAATGAGCTTATAAGAGTTATCTCCAA
>NC_051387.1:32671462-32678962 GCF_015228065.2 Penaeus monodon | reverse complement strand
TGTGTAAATTGCAGCTAATTAATTTTTAAAGATGTATATTCTTAAGGATTTTATTTCATGTTATTTCTGTAAAGTAATAGGTTATGCAAAAATGTACAGATGGAGAAATTGCTGCATAAAATTTTGTATATTTGTAAACATTTACCAATGTAGATTATATAGTACACATGGTCAATTGAAGTTGTTTTTCATGAAAGCAATATTTGATAGTAAATGTATGGCTTTCTTTTTTGGTGTTATACCCATATCTAAAAATTTTATACATGTGCATATTCAGAACACTTCTGTAGCAAGACAAAATGCTCCTTAGGACAGAAGTGTCATATCTTCAAAATGACTGGTTATTCAATAAAGCAGCTAGATTTTACAGAATGTTTGTATACCTTAAAAGTTGAAATAGAAAAGGTACTTAATTGGTAATTTTATCAGGTCTAGGATTAGTTTGACAAACTGGTTGGTACCCAAAATTTATATTTTTTCCATAAATGTCAAATGAAGTGTTAGACAATTGCACTGCTTTTACTTTCTTCATCCTGTATGTTAGGAAGCTGAAAGTCACACACAGAATTCACAGGTATTTCAGCTTTAAACTAATTCAGTTTTCTTAATCCATCACCGCCGGGTAACAGAAATCCCAGAGCGTAATAAAACTCTGGTGATTTCTGGCAGCGGCCAGACACTGGGAGCGGAAGTCCACTACATCAAGGCGAACGTCTCGCTCCACTTGCTCTGGCACGTCGCCGCATGTACAGGCTTACCCCGCTGACCAAGCGTTTTCTTGTGACGCTGGTACACATGACCCGGCAGTGTTGGGTTAAAGGCATTAAAAGATAATACTTCTGAAGACTATTTGTTGACAGTCATAATCTTGGATTTTTCATATAGCCAATTACCATTAATGTTATTTTTTTTCAATATGAAACTCATTTTATCAGTTACTCTTTTGATAGTTGAATGATTATTGAATTAGTTGCAGAAAAAATGCACAAATTTTGAAAATAGAATAATGGTTTGAATTTTTTTAGAAAACTATGATAATCATTCATAAGGAACCAACATGCCACACAGGAAAAGTTTAAAATCTTGTGATGTGCACATGTTTAGTGGTGGCTGGGGGTGTTTGGGGAGTGGCTCTTATGCTGGTACTAGCATACAAATGCTCACTAGCTTCCCTTTACAATAATAACTAGTGATGTATTTTATCTTCTTTCTCATTATTCATTCCTGGATTGAATGCATAATTTTGAAAACATTCTTGTTAACTACTCATTTTACAATTGTTCTCAAAATGTAATTGTAAGGGTGGCATTGCCTACTTTTGCAGAGCTAATTGACTCTTTAAGATAGTAGGCCAGTTTCGATCTTAAGGCCCATCCACACAGGCAGGCGTGATCGGCGGGCATATTAGCAAGCAACTGTAAAGGTGACGTCACAAGCAAGAAAACAGTGAGGAAACTACTTGTTACCAAATAGTTTGTTTGATGTCATCTCTATTTGTGCTCGACCATGCCCTCCTGTGTGAACGGACCTTTACAGTAGCTGGAAGGCTTTTACTGATTGTAGTTGTTCTAATGAAATTTGGAACTTAATTCTTTTTACCAAACTTGTTGAAGACCTTTCAAAAGTGAGCTGACAAAAATGTATAATTTGTAAGATTGTCTAGTGCTCTCATTTCAAAATGTGCATTAAAAAGCTTAATATTCCATTTTGATCTTATTATTAGTATTAACTTCAAAGATTGATTTTTCAGATGCAGTTACTCATTGTTCTCAGGGTCCTCTTTTTTTTTTCTTCTTCTTCTTTTTTTTTTGTGAGCTAACGTGATACCTTTCCTTTTCAGAATCCATCACCTTTATATGGTGACATGGCTCTGATGAACCGTGGATCACCAGCTGGTGGTGTTCCAGGTGCAATGAATGCCAATGCAGGAGTTCCAACAGGTAGTCCAAATATGGCAGCACTGAGTCCTGGCAGTCGGGCAGGAATGGCCAACCTTGGGGGCCCAGCTATGGCTGCCATGGCTGCCATGGCTGCCGGGAGTGCTGGAGCACAGAGTGGTCATAGTGGAGTTCACGGTGGGATGAAGATGCCAAGATATATGCCTCCAAATATTTTGCAGCAACAGGTAGTTTAGATTAGCAAACATTGGATTTTGTTTTGTCACTCCATATATTATTTAAGTTCTTATAGCTCCTACATAATTGTAATTCATTGTAAATTTTCAATATTTTACTATAAATTATAGGTTGGATTTCTTTCTCTCTTTTTTATGTATGAAAGTGACAGTTTGAAGGTATTGTAAAAGACTGTAGATATGATTATTTTACATCTTTCAGTGTATACATTATTTTTATTTATACTTGCTATTGTTATGAGTTGAAAATTAGCATATGAATTTATCAGATGATTACATTTGTGATGAATGCATTTTATGCTTATTTCAGAATGTTAACCAATAGGTGCCAGGGATGGCTTGTTTGTACATGTCATACCCACTCTAAGTTTAGTTTATTGATTGCCTTACTATATAGATGGCTCCACAAGTGCTTAGTATCATCTATCTCACCTGTTTACCCCTTTCCTTGATTTTTGGTAATATATATATATATATATATATTTTTATTGTTGTTAGTAAATTCATATTTCAATGATGTTGTGATAATTATAATGTCAATGATAATAATAACATCATCATCAATATTGATAACATAAAAAAAATAAATCCTGAAAGCTTGAGCAGAAATCAGGAGCACTTCTGGAGCAATCATGTGTAAACATATTTCACAAAACAAAACTACATTTTCCTGGCTGCAATGGGTTAACCCTTTGCTGACGGGTGGCATGTACGCACGTGCCATGGCATGGCGGGACTATCTGCAGGGGGCATGTATGTACATGCCAAGGTGTATGTATGGACATGCCATGATTTTTTTTTTGTTACAATCACGGCAAAATATTATTTTTCTGCCACTGAAAGTGTGATTAAGTCGTTTTTAACACTTTCTCATTTTTACTATGAAAAAAAAAATGCAACAAACTGACGATTTCAACTCCATGATGCAGCACACTGCTTATTTTATTCAGACTATAGACTGAATAATGATCAACTATGGAGTCTATATAACAACAAAAATACCCTTCACTCTCGATTTATCAGAAAGTATGGCAGGTAGAGACTTTAGAAAATAATGAAAACTGAAAATACAGCATATCTTTGTAGTATTACGAAGAAACGGCATGGGATGCTGGTATTTGGCATGAGTGGTCGTGCATGCTAGGGGAACGATATAAGCCCCCGGCAGCGAGGCCCGGGCCACTATGAATACTACCCATCGGGAAAGGGTTAACTGGTACTGAAAGTGGCTATTTACTCTATGATAGTGTGATATATGCTTTTAGGTATTTGTATCATCTGGTGATGTTTGATGATTATGATATCAAGAAATTAATTATTATAGTACAGTATTTTGTCTTGTTAGTTTGAGAATTGATAATGCTAACATCACTAATCAAATAATTCTCTATAGCAGATGTATGGTGGAGTAGATCCACGCATGATGATGATGATGGGGCGAGGGATGCCACCAGGAGCCGCAGCTGCAGCAATGATGAGAAGTCCCATGCATCACTTCAGGCCAAGGTTTATGTGACCTACATTCAGTGCATTTAATGGGGGTGAATTGTATAACTTTCAGCAAGAGACCCAATTACAAATGGAGGATATTAAAGGAGGCTTTCCAAGGTGAAAGCGGAGTGGAAAATACACCAGTCTCTAGATTGGCATGGTAGTGAGGTCCAGATATCTTGAACTTTGATATGTGAAAGAGAGGAGGTGTTTTGCAGATATATATAGTACATGATGTTAACTGAAACTGTAAATACAAACTATGCTTTGGAATTTAAACCAACCACTTATTTGTTCAAAATGTGAAAAGAAACAGTTTTTCACCATTTTATTATTACTTTTAGAATTTTAAGTTGGTAAGAACTCTGTGAAGAGATGTTCTCAAGTTGAGTCTCCAGTGAGGCTTCCCTGGTTTACCACATAATATAAAGTGACACAGAACTTGATCTCAAACGTATGTATACTAAACTACATCTGTAAGTACTTGTATGTTAGGCAAGTATAATTTTCTACCTTAATGTTACATGATTCATGTAAACGATCATAGTATATAAGTAAAATATAATATTTACTAATGACAACTTCAAAGTTATTGTGCAGTAGATGCTGCATGATCTGTATTGAGACGAAATACATCTAGAGTTGTAATTTTCAGTTAGAAATCTCCATCAAGATATTTTGTCATTATATTGAAAGATATATTTTCTGTGCATTGCAATTTGATCTGGAAAAAATATATATTTTCTCTAAACCAATTTATTGGAATTTAGCTGTCAAAATATTTGTGAGGCTACAGATCTGGTGGATTGTTTGCTTTCACTTCTTTTTCATAAATTATGATGATAGCAGTCATATATGATGGAAAGCAAGGCCTTTTCACCTAAGTTCTTCTTAATCATACTTCAAAAGGGCTACAGGGTCACATGTCACTCATGTCACAAAAAGCTGTTCCTAGTTTGTTCCTCAACATGCACAAAATGCTCTTCAGTCGGACCTCTAAGGTAATACTGCACTTGGCTTTGCCTTTTTATTTGTTAGACCAGAAAGTAATTTTTTTTCTATAAAGAATAAGTAGAATTGTTTCCTATCAGTAAAACTGATGTAAATACCTTTTCGTATATCCATATAATTTCATGCTAAATGATTTACTGGCACCTTTCTTTTTGGATCCAATGTGCTCGTCATGAATGTACAAAAACATTTGATATATATTTGAAACAGTGCCAATTGTTTATGAAAAGAAATTAAATACATATATTTGTCTTCTATGGTAATGTTTGTTGCACCTTCACTTTGCCTTGGCTTTATTCTTTGAAAATTGTTGCTTAAGTTATCAATGACACATTTTTGAAAGCTTTGCAATTAAGTACTGATGTTAAGCATTTTGATTATGTAGTTAGGGAGGTTCGACTGCATGAATGGTAAACAAGAAATAAGGTAATAAATGGTGTGTAGTACTTCATGTTATTGATTTCTCAAATAATGTAATAACTTCAATAGATAAGCATAATCATCTGAGTTGTTTGAGAAATATTTTCCCCATGTACATCAAATACATTTCAGTAACAGTGTTTTTCACTCACAATATTGTATGTCATGTATAATGTGTCTGAGTAGTTTGTCTTTTTACTTGGTTACTACCATTAGAAGGACTGTTCAAGTCTGTTGGATGATCAAGTTCTATTGTGCCATCTTATTTTGTGGTTGTCTGACAGGTTGTGATTGTCTGATACATAAGGTGTACAGGTATATTTGGAAGGGATGAAAAGTACATATTTCAGTTAAGAACATGCAGAGTTTTTAAAATCATAAAGAGAAAGGGGCATGTGCTGGGGGAGACTTTTTTCCTTTTTGAAAGTACGAAAGGGGAGGCTGTCAATATTTATACAAAATAGGTAATAAGATTTTGTATGCTTCCATTTCAAACATTACAGAGTAAGCTTTTCAGTGTTGCCTTGTTGACATACTTTTTATATTTATCATCTGTAGTGAGACAGCTTATGTTTACTTGGATTTATGGTTGTTACTTTGATTGTTGAGCTTTAAAAATGTGCTTTTCCTTTGAAAGTTAAGTTGAAGGTTTTCATTTCCTTTCTTTTTTATAAGGATTATCCCAAGTTGAAGGTTTGTAAAAAAAAAAAAAAAAAAAATCTTTTTTCTTTCTTTTGTTCGTTCGTCTTCTTTCTTTCTTTCTTTCTTTTTCTTCTTCTTCTTCTTCTTCTTGGGGGGGGATAACCCCTTTACATCTTCCATTAATTGTGCTCTCTACCTTAATTTGTATGTATAATCAGTACTGTATAGGATAATACTCAAAATTTGGTGCTTCTCTCTGAGCTAAGGTTGTGCAAGTATTCCATTAAACTGATATTATATTGGTAGCTATTACTCTCTAATTATTTTTAGTGATTAAGAAGAAATTGTATTTTTGGAAGGTCTTATCCTGTGCTCTACTTAAAGTGTAATGATATGTAGATAATGGGTGACATACCTGGTAATTGTATATAATTTTGGAGTTCTTTTTTCTTTCCTTTGTAAAGATATGTATTCATCACTAGATGAATGAATGTTCAATACTGGGAGACCTAGGAATTCCAGTGACTGTCATTTCTCCCAAGAAGCTGGATACAAAATATATACATGGCTCATTAAATGTTCTTTTTGTTGAACTTTTTATTAAAGAAGAAGAGAGTGATTAATACTTGTCTTGTTTATAGTTGTTATTTAAATACTCATGAACCTCAAAGCAATATTTATCTTTAGATTGTGCAGATGTTTTGCTGTAGTGGCTATGAGCATTTCAGTTTCTTTTTAAGTGATATAATTGTACTTAATGTGGTATGGCCAGTGAGCTTGATAAATGGCAGCTATACTTCATCTGATACCAGTGTTCTGTAACAACAACTTTCTAAGTTTCATAAAATGGACTTCATTTTACTTTTTAATTCATTTAACAAAACTGAACATGAATGTTTATGTCCCTTGGCATAATATGTTGAGGTAAAATTTTGTGTTCATTGTGTGTAACTGTATAGTGTGACTAATATTCTGTAGTTCTGGCAATTGAAAGAAAAATATTTGAATAGACTCAAAAGAAAAAAAAAGGGTTTCATAATTTTCAGTATTTCTTTTGCTAAAGTCCAGTAAGCATTTTCTCATCACCTTGGTTCCTAGAAGATTTTGTAATAGTTTTTCCAGTGGCTGACTCCTCAAAATTTCAATATATTAGACCAATAATTAGCATTTATTTGTATTTATTTGTATTTTAGGATAATGACTGCAATAAGGATAAGTCAAATTATGTTTTGTATAAGAATAAGTAACATATAGTCTAGCATTTTCTATTATTTTTGTTGGAACAGGTAGTGCATCATCAGAAGCAACAAAACTTTATTCTATTTTTTATCATATACATTATAACATAGATTAAAGTCATAGAATCCAATTAGAAAAGTTTGATGAATGACACTTTCAAGAAAGGTGATATTGTTGTATGTTGCTCAACTTTCAGTCACACTTCTTGTTGCTTCAGTATTTTATACATGTAGATACAGAGGTTATTGTCATCAAGATAATCTAAGTACCTTTTTTTCTTTTTTACGTTTTATCACATATCAATGAAAGCTTTAGGTAAGGTCATTTGGATATACATGCAATATCTGAAATTACAGACATGTCATTTCCATTTGGTGGTGCAGTTCACTGATTAATTGCATGTCACATTGAGCAGACAACCCACAGAAAGAATGTTATACATTGTACTTTGATTTACCAAAGAGCAATATCAAACTCTTCAAAGAAAGAAATAGTTACATAATAGTATCCATACCTCTAAAAAAAAAAAATCTCTCTGTTGAGGACCACGTTAGATATTCGTC
>NC_051387.1:32651462-32666462 GCF_015228065.2 Penaeus monodon | reverse complement strand
AATTTTTATATTTATATTATAATGTTTTATATATATATGAGTTTATAAATATGTAATAAAAAGAATTATATTTTAATATTATATAATTTTTATATTATGTATATATATGAAAAATTATAAAAAAAAAAATTTAATATTGTGTGTGTGTGTGGTGTGTGTGTTGTGTGTGTGTGTGTTGTGTGTGTTGTTGTATGTGTGTGTATGTTGTGGTGTGTGTTGTGTGGTGTGGTGTGTGTGTGTGTGTGGTGGTTGTGTGGTTGTGGTGTGTGTGGTGTGCATTTTCATGGAAATATATATATATATATATATATAATTATTATATATATATTAAAATTATTATAAAAAATTTTATATACTAATATATAATATATATATAATAATTATAATATATAATATTTTTATATATTAAATATATATTTTAATATATAATAATATTTATATATAATATATATAAATATAATTTTATAATTTTATATATTATATTATTATATTTCTATATTTTTTATATTCATTAATATAATATTAATTTTATTATATTTTAAAATATATATTATAATATTTATATAAATATATATAATATTTTATAAAGAAATATTTAAATATATTAAAAAAATTAATATTTATATATTATATTTTATTATAAAAATATCATAATTTTTAAAATATTATTTTAAATAATATTTAAATAAATTATTTTATTTATATGTTAAATTTTTTATAAATTAAAAAATTTAAAATATAAAAAAAAATAAAATATGTATATTAAAATTATTATATATAATTGTAATTTATAAATGGTGTTGGGGGGGGTGTGTGGTTGTGTGTGGGTGTGTGTGTGTGTGGTGTGTGGGGGAAAGTACCGGTATTTTATTATTAATTAAAAATTTATATTTAAAAAATTTTTTTTTTATTTTTTTATAAAAAATTATATTTAAAAATTTTTTATTTTTAATTAAATTTTATTATTATAATATATAAAAATATATAAAATATTTATAATATTTATATATATTATATATTTAAAATTATATTTTTTTATTATTTTTTTTTATTTTTTTTTTTTAAAAATTTAAAAAATATATTTATAATATTATATATTAATTTTTTATTTTATTCATTATAATATATATTTTTTATATTTTATAAAAAATTATTATATTTTTATTATTATTTTTTAAAATTATATCTTACATTATATCTATCTGTCTATCTCTATATGCTCTATTCTATCTATATCTATCTATATGACATCTCTATAAATACTCTAGTAGCAAACTAATATAACTATGGTATATCTACCATCTATCTATATATATATCTGTAGCTCTCTATACATATGGTTGTGTGTTGTGTGTGTGTTGTGTGTGGTGTGGTGTGTGTGTGTGGTGTGATGTTTGTGTACCTGTACCTGGCTACTCGTCTCTATATATCTATCTATATACTATATCCATTCTTTTCCTGTTTATCTCTCTCTCTATATCTATATCTCTCTCTATCTCTCTACTCTCTAATCCTACGATCTCTCTACTCCTATCTACTAATATACTCATATATATCATATCATCTCTCATAATCATTCTATCATCATACTCGCTATATATCCTATCATCTATATCTCTCTCGTCCTCTATCTATCCCTCTCTCTCTCTCTCCTATCTTCTCTCTTCTCTTCTCTCATTCTATATACCTATATCTTATCATATATCTATACCCTATTAGATCTCCTCTATCTCTCTATCTATCTATAATCATACCTATCCTCTCCTCTCTATACTCTCTATATCATTATCTATATCTCTCTCTATCTATGCTCATGTTTTCTATCTCACTATCTCGTATATATCATCTATATATCCATATCTACTCTATCTATACTCTCTCTTCCCTCTCTCGATATCTATATCTCTCATCTCTCTCTCCTTATATCTATCTTAGCTCGTTCATTCTTATATATCTATACTATTCTCTCATATACTATCTACCTATATTATTATCTCTACATCTTATATATCTCCTCTCTATCTCTCATATCTGTTATCTCTCTCTATATATATATATATTTTATATCTATCTCTATGTATATATCTCTACTATAATCTTCTCTATATATATATCATCTACATCTCTGATTCATATCATATCTAATCTCCTCTCTATACTCTATATATATCTAATATACTTATGCATATCATATATCTAGCTGACTATCTATAACTCATCATATATATCCACTATCTCTATATATATATATCTCTATAGATAATATAGCTCTCTCTACTATATATATACAGTCTCTCACCTATCGCTATCTAAATCTCTATCATATCTCTCTCTCTATTCTATCTAATACTATCTGTCCATATATCTTATCTCTCCTCTTTCTCTACTACATCTCATCTTTTCTCTCCGACATATATCTCTATCTATTCTATATCTATATCTATATCTCTCTCTATATTAATCTCTATTTCTATTATCTATATATATCTCATATAATCTCTATCTCTTATATCTCTAATATCATATCTATAACTCTATATCTCTCTATCACTAAATATCTATCTATCATCTGCATCTATAATCTCTCACTCTACTTATATCTTCTTATATATATGTGATTATATATCTATCTCTGCTTATCTTCTCTATCTTATATCAATATCTTCTCTCTATGATGATATATATATATAGTATCTGATCTATATATATATCAGTGATATCTCTATCTATCTATCTATACATATGAGATCTCTATTCCTATATATATCTACTCTGAACTTATCATATATATATATATCTATATGCATACTATATATATAATGACTCATATAAATATATATATTCTCTATTATCTATACATAATATACTACATCTCATATAATCTATATATCTCTTATATATAATATACTCTATATATATCTGATCTACTCCACATCTCTCTCTATTATATATTATATCTATGACTATATCTTCAATCTATACCCTATATACTATCTATCTATATCTCTATATACTATGCTATCTGAAATATATATCACTATATTATAACTATGTATAGTAAAAAACCCATATATATATCTAGATGTCTTATCTTCCATTATATATGTGTTGTTGTGGTGTGTGTGTGTGTGTGTGTGTGTGTGTGTGGTGTTGTGTGTGTGTGTGTGTGTGTGTGTGTGGTGTGTGTGTGTTTGTGTGTCCATGGATCTCTCCCTCTCTATACATATACATATGCTCAAATCACTATATAAGCGCAGAACCACCCAAAACTGCAACCAAACTAGATTTATTTTCAAAACAATCTAGTTTTCCCATTCTATCTATATATCTCCTATTATCTATCTATATCTCTCTACTATATATATATCCTCATGTCTCATCTATCTACACCCCACCCACACACCCCCACACACACACACACACCCCACCCCACACCAACCCCCCCCCACACACCCCCACACCCACCACCACACCCCCACCCCCCCCACACCCCCAAACCCCCCCCCCACCCCACCCCAACACCACACACACACCACACACAACCCCAACCAAACAAAAACACATACTTTCCCCCCCTAAATTTAAATTTATATAATTTTATTTTTATTATTATATATTTATATATTTTGTTTTTTGTTTTTTAATTATTTTTTGGTTGTTTTTATTTATATGATATTATTTTTTATTACTTTTATATTTTCTATATTTTTATATATATATTTTTTTTATTATTTTATACTATTCATTTATTATATTTAAAATAATAAATTTTATTTATATCCCTTATATATATTTTCTATATATTATATATTTTATATTTATTATAATATATATTTTCACACCCACCACACCACACACACCCCTTAAATATATATTTATGTATATATTTTTAATATTAATTAATAAATATAATTCTATATTTTTATTATATATATATATATATTATTATATATATAATATTTTTTATATTAATACAAATTTTCTGTGATATATTATTTATATATATTATTTAAAGTATTATCTATATTATATAATATTATATATATTATATTATATTTATATATTATATATTATATTTTATTAATAATATTTATTCTTAAAATATAATATTATTTATTAATAATTATATGTTATTTGGTGTTATTTTGTTTTGTGTTTTGTGTGGTGTGTGTGTTGTTTTTTTATTTTGTGTGGGTGTGTTGTTTGTTGGGTGTATTTATTTATGTATATTTTATAATATCTATTTATATATATTATATATATCTTTGATTGTGTTTGTTTTATTTTAATTTTTATTTAAAATTTTTATTATATTATTATATATATATATTTTATATAATATATTTTATAATAATTTTGTGTTTTGTTTGTGTGTGTGTGTGGTTTTTTTTTTTTTTTATTTTTTTATTGTATATAAAATTTATATATTATATATAATTTTATATAATAATATATTTATTATATATATATATATATATATATATATATTTATATATATATATTATATATATATATATATATTATATATTATATATGTATATATGTATATATGTATAAATGAATATATATATATATATATATATATATATATATATATATATATATATATTTACGATATACGTATTCAATATATACGCACATATATGCATATACATATATAAAATATTGTATCGTATCGGTCTCTAAACCCAAGTGGGTTGTAAGGCACCACTGACGATTTCCTGACAATCTGCCGCCATCCGCAACTTGCATGGGCTTCTCCTTGCGAGTCGGCGAAAGGCAGTCCTGTCCATTCTTTGTTGTCTTCCGACCTCCTCTGCTTTCCTCTCTTTCTGCCTCCTGGTACTGTGCCTTGCAGGATGGTTTTCGCTAGGCCGTTTGATCTTGTCACGTGCCTATACCAAGTCATTTTTCTTGCATTTACGATATTTAGCAGGCTGTCATGTTCACCGATGGCTGTGGATCTTCTGTTGCGCACTTCCTCATTGGCGATGTGATCCTTGTATGAGATGTTCAGGATATTTCGGTAGCATCTCATTTCATGCGCCTCAATTCGTCTCTGAGTGTCATTATTGAGGGTCCATGAATCACAAGCGTACAGGAATATTGAGAAGGCTAGAGTACGCAATAGTCTGATTTTTGATGCTAAGGAGATGTTTCTGCCATGCCAGGAGGTTTGCACTTTTGTTAGTACTGCTGTTGACTGCGCGATTCTGGCCAGGATTTCTTGTTTGGATCCATCATCTGAGATGATGGAATCAAGATATTTGAAACTGTCAACAGCTTCCAGTTTCTGACCTCCACTTTGATGTTCCGTTGGATGCCATTTGAATTGTTGGTCATGAGCTTTGTCTTTTCTGCACTGATCTCCATGCTATAGGCCCGTGATGTTTTGCCAAGGCGCTCCACCAGTGACGAGTTCTTCCTCTCTGCCTGCCAAGCCGTCAATGACATCAACAAAGCGTAGGTTGGTGATGGTTCTGCCGCCAATGCTGACTAATCCTCCGTGGTCTTCTAGTGCGTCAGTCATCAGTCTTCCAAGATGATGAAGAGGGTTGGTGAGAGAAGACAGCCTTGTCTGACTCCGACCGTTGTCCGGACCCATTCACCTGTATTGCCATTTAGTAATACACCACTTGTGGCGTAGTCATACAGATGTTTAATGACTTTGATGAGGTTGGCATTGATACTGTATTTCCTCATGGTAGCCACACGGTGCGTCGTGCCATACTCTGCCAAATGCCTTTTTGAAGTCAATGATGACATGGTACTGATCTTGTTGGTGCTGAAGATCAAATTCACACACAATTCTCAGACTGAAAATATGTTCTGTTGTGCTTCTTCCTGCCGTGAAACCAGCCCATTCTTCTGCAATGATGGTCTCTGCCTGTGGTTTAGCCTGTTCATAAGCACCCTCAGCTCGACTTTGCTGGTATGGCTTATGAAACTTATGGTGCGGTAGTTCTGGCAGTTTTGCAGATTCCCTTCTTTGGCAGTGTGATGGCCAGTGATTGTGTCCAGCAGGTTGGCCATTCACCTGTCGGCCAGCTCTTGTTGCAGATGTTCGCAAGGGCGTCAATCATGGCATCTCCACCTGCTTGGGTCAGCTCTGCTGGAGTGTTGTCAACTCCAGGAGACTTTCCTTTCTTTAGGGACTTGACAGCTGCTTCTACTTACGCAAAATAGGGATGGAAGGAGGACAGTTGAGTACTGTAGGGCCACCTTTGGTTGGATGGTTGTACAGTTCTGAGCAGTATTCAGTCCACCTTGTGAGAATGTCTTGCTCTTCAGTGAGACATTTCCCTGTTTTATCTTGAATGACGGAGACTCGTCCCTTTTTGGTTTCAGTGTGATCCTTGAATGTCTGGTATGCTTGCTTTGTGTTGTTCTTCTGGAGGTTCTCTACTGCACTACACTGTTGTTCTATCCAGTCTTCCTTTGCTTTCTTCATGGATCTTTTGATCTTGTTGACTGCCTTATATTGCACAGCCCCTTCTGCAGCTCCTTTCCTTCCCTTTAGTTCTCGTCTTTGGTCGCACACGTCGAGAATCTCTGTTGTGGCCCACGGTTTCTTCTTCCTTTGATGTTTGCCGATCACCAAGTTTGCAGTCTTTAGCACTACTGTGTTGAATTTTCCTGCTGTTTGCTTCAAGACCAGTTCTTTCTCCCCCAGAATAAGGAGAGGGGCAAATTTCCTACCAATCATGGCCTTGAAGGAGTCCGCAACATCTGGATCTCTTAACCCTTTGCCGACGAGTGGTATTCATAGTGGCCCGGACCCCGCTGCCGTGGGCTCATATCATCACCCTAGTATGCACCACCGCTCATGCCCAATACCAGCATCCCTTCCCTTTTCTTCGTAATACTAAGAACCTATGTTGTATTTTCAGTATTATTATTTTCTAAGCTCTCTATTTGCCATATGTTCTGATAAATCAAGACTGTAGGATATTTTTGTTGTTATATAGACTCCATAGTTGATCATTATTCGCTCTATAGTCTGAATAAAATAGTTGAAACCGTAGGTTTTGTTGTATTTTCTTTTGCATTTTTTTCAAGTTATTTTATAAAATAAACTTTAGTTTCAACAGGTTTATATTATCACTTCCATATAGATATAATTTTATGTTCAGTGTTTTTATAAATACGTGATTTTTTTTTTCTTTTTCGTTCGTTCATTTCTTCTTCTTCCCCGATCCTTCGCTTGACTTGACCATTTTGCACATCTATGTCACACCCACTCCCGCAATACTCGCAAATGCACGTACGTACATGTAAACACACACGTATGCTCACGTACACAAACACACACACATATACGCACAAACGCATACACATGCACACAAACACGCACAAACGCACACGCTTCCACTCAGTCGCTCATCGACTCGAGTTACCGATCAGACATGTATGTATACGGACACGCACATTTACGCATACGTACTCAACGTACGCATGAATGAACGCACACACACACACACACACACACACACACACACACACACACACACACACACACACACACACACACACACACACACACACATATGGCATGCCTGGACTTAATTTGTCCAGGTCAAATTTCAACCTAGTGCTCTTTGGCTTGGTTTTCCTTAGATGGGTGCGAAAATTCACCACCGCAAATCGTGATCACTGACAATATCTGCTCCTGGAAAGTTTCTCGTTCTTGCAGTGTTGTTTCACGACCGGAATTGTGTCTGTACTAAGATGTATTCAAGCTGGCTGTGATGCACTCCATCTGGATGGTGTCATGTCCATCTTCTGGACGCTTTGTGGGGACCAAGAGTGTCCGCCAACAGAAGGTTGTTGAGCCTCCGTCCTCTGTCATTGATATCTTTATTGCCATGTCCTCCACAGGTATCTGGCCTAACTTTCATTGTTTCCTTTCCAATTTTCGCATTCCAGTCTCCTTGGACTATCAGGTCTTTGCTGGGGGTTTGGTCAATGACTTCTAGTTGCTGATCGTAGAAGTCCTCCGCTTCGTTGTCGCTGTGATCTGTGCTGGAGATACGCCTGGATGACTGTGATGTTGAAGGGCGCTGCTCGCAGTCGTAAGATGAAGGTACGACTGGAAATTGGTCGGCATTCTAGAACGCAATTCACGATGTCTTTGTGAACTAGAAATCCGACAACTTGTTCATATCTGTCGTCTTTGCCACTGAACAGGGCATGTGTCCTTCATCAGTCGTGGTTTCTCCAAAGCTTTTCCACTTCATTTCACAGATTCCAAGAATGTTCCATTGGTGTCTTGCCATTTTGTGGGTGAGTTCTCGCAGTTCCCCCGTGGCATGTAAAGTTCTAACATTCCATGTACCAGATATGATATATATATATATATATATATATATATATATATATATATATATATATATATATATATATATATATATATATATATATATATATAAATGTTGTGTGTGTGTGTGTGTGTGTGTGTGTGTGTGTGTGTGTGTGTGTGTGTGTGTGTGTGTGTGTGTGTGTGTGTGTGTGTCTGTGCGCGCGGAAAACACAAACACACACACACACATTTTTTTTTTTTTTCTTCTTTTTTGTATATATTTATACATATTTATCTATCTTCTAAATATATATATATATATATATATATATATATATATATATATATATATATATATATATATATATATATATATATATATATATATATATATATATATAATATATATTATATATATACATACACATATATATGTATATATATATATATATATATATATATATATATATATATAAGTGTATATATATTTACTCTCCCCCCATCCTTTCCCCGTTGTTGCCGCGGGGGGAGGGGGTGGCCTTAATAGACGAGGACTTCCTTGGGCCTCAGCCCTCGACTCAACTAATTTTGCACGGTCTTTTTCCCTCTCCCTTTTTCGTTTCCGTCCCTTCTTCCAACCCCTTCTACTATCCACTTCTTAAGGTGTGAGAGCCGTGTTGAAAGGATGAAAGGCTGACTTTGTAGCACTCATGAATGGCCCCAGGGAGCCATGGGCACAGCATTCCCCTGTTTAGTTGTCTAGCTCTTACCCCTCAAGGGGACACTGAGGGATGGACTGTTTCTCTCCCCAACATACTCTAGCCTTACCATGGCCAATAATGAAGATTTGATACCCTTGTTAGGGGAATGAGGCTTGCCCTTCATCAAATAGCCCCACCGACTCGAATTCTCCCGGTTCCCCGATCCCAGGCTCTCCTTTGACCACAAACTCTCAGCACTGCTACTTCTACCCCCTCCCCAATGCCTACTGTTACATCATCCACCCAGGTCAACACTCAACCTCCGGGAGACATTCCTATTCTCCCAACATGTCAACTTCATCACATCTACCCCCACAACCTTCTACATCAACTACCCCCTCCTCCCTTATTACTATTTTACAACCTTAATGTACACCTCTGTCAACACTACTCCCTCTTCCACACGTCCCTATCCTTCTACAACCCTCATCTCTACCAATATTTTAAATACTCTATTTTGCCCAGCCAAATGGGACCGAGTTTCCTGACCCCCCCCCCCCCACAGTTCTAACACGGTACCGGAACTGTCTACTATCTCCCCAACAAACTGCCCTGCCCATAACAAAAATTAATCAGGTTGTTGAGAAGACGTACTCGCCTGCCTCACGGACTATGATGTCATATCAGTACAATGCTACACCATTCCCCTTAGAGGCCATACTGAGAACCCCACCAACATTGCCAAGATTACTTTCCGTAGACATGACCTCCCCTTTAATGTTTACATGGGCAGAGAATCCCTCCCTGTCCGACCATATCAACCTCCTCCCCGTCAATGTCAAAATTTGTTTACGATTAGAACATCTTGCCAAATACTGTCGTTCTGTAGGCCAATGCCTTCTATATGCCCAATCTGGTCATAACCGACCAAATTGCTCTGCACAGTCACGCACATATGCCAACTGTGGCGGCCCCCATAATGTATTTTGAGTCTTGAGGTGGCAATTCTCAGTCAGACTAAACGTTCCACCCCTTCTTCCCTTACCACACTCACCTCCACCTGCTTCTGCCTCTACTCCTCAGACACCAGTCTCCTCCCCCCCACCCCCGCATAAGAAAACCTTCATCTCTCAAAACTCCTCGACCAACTCCATTACAGAAACTCTGGAAGATAAAAACTATCTGCTATCTCACAGCCGCCGCTCCCTCCACACTCTTCGCATCCCCCCTACACGTACATTATCCCTCCCTCCATCCCCACTATCTTTTCCACTCTTGATGCTACACCACCTCCTCCCCTCTCATTCCTTATCTCACCCACTAGCTCCTTCCCCTTCAGATTATCCAACACGCGCTGTAGCCGTTATCATTTGTAGATCAACTAACTACTAGCTCTCCTACACTGGAATATTCGCGGTTCCTGTTCTCACAGACCTGACCTTCGTCATATCCTTTCTTCTTATAATCCATCTGTTATCTGCCTCCAAGAGACTTTTCTTTCACATCCTCCCAATTCCCAATTTCCTTTTTGTCTCTTCCTCACACTCCCTTTATGTCTCGTCTATACTTATCCCTCGGAAACGCCTATGTTATACTTCCCTTTGAAACCACTGTCCCTTACACAGTTATTCGCATCTTTCTTTTCTGCTGGATCACAGTCATTTCCGTCTACTTCTCCCCTTCCCACCCCGTTGACTTTGTTGCCTTAGAAACTCTAATTTCCCAATGCCAGCCACCTTTCCTCGTAGTTGGTGATATCAACTGCCGCTACACTCTTTGGGGTGATTCTATCACTACCTCCCTTGGCCGATCCCTAGAACGCTTCTTCTCTACAACTGACCTTATTATTTTTAATTAGATCGCCCCACACACTTTGACAGGTGCCAATCTTTTTCATGCCTTGACTTTTTTCTACGCTCGCCTTCTGTCCATTTAGACTTCCATTGGTCAATTCTAGATCACTTTCCCTACAGTAACCATTTTCCAGTCCTCCTTTCACCTACTTCATATGTACCACTCCCTAATCCCCCACGCTGGTGTTTTGATAGAGCTGACTGCCGTACTTTCACTTCACTCTATTTTGCCTATTCTCCATCCTCCTTCTCGTCCATTTCAGATATGCTACAACGTTTCAGTTACAGTACAAAGAGTTGCCTATACAGCCATTCCCTGAACCTCAAGACCTTATACCTGCAAATGTATTCTATGGTGGAATTCTGATTGCACTAAAGCGCTTTGCTTAAAACGCGCAGCCTGGAACAGTTATCGCTACAAACAAGGTACCCCTAATCAGCTATCAGCTCTTATCTCCTTTAATAGAGCATCCGCCTGAATTAGTCATACAATCAAGAACAGTAAATCAACTAGCTGGCGAAATTATGTTTCTCAGTTTCATCTTCTACATAAGTTTCAGCTGTCAGGCATCAGATCCATAAACTATCAGGCAAACATCCCCCATTCAGCCCCAGTCCTCCATATGCGAGATACTCTCATTTCTGATCCTGTCCAAGTCGCTAATGAACTGGGAGACTATTTCAGCCGGGTCAGTAGTGGCTCTCACCTTTCTCCTCACTACTCTTTGATTAAGACCATCACAGAAAGCACCCCCATCATCTTAACCTATAACCTATAATGCTCTTTTTTCTTCCTCTGAACTCAATGCTGCCTTACAGTCATGCCACAACACCCATGAAGGCCTGACGGTATTCACTACCATATGCTCCGACACCTTCCACCTTCCTCTCTATCCTTCCTACTAACTATTTTCAACCACATATGAACGACAGGAACATTTCCTTCTCATTGGCGAGAAGCTCTTATCCTCCCCTTCTTAAACACAATCACAATCTTCTCTCCCCTTCCCACTTTGGTTTCCACCGTGCCCGGAGCTGATACCCTTGCCCATTTCGAGACATATATTACATCTGCATTTGCACGCCATGACTCCGTATTAGTCATATTCTTTGACCTAGAAAAAGCATATGATACCACATAGCGGTGCCATAGTGTCCAACAGTTGTCCTCACTAGGCAACATGGGTGTCTTTATAAAGTCTTTCCTCACCAAACGCACTTTTCAGGTCAAAATTGCCTCTTCCACACCATTATCCTTTCCAACCTGCAAGGTAGTGTGCTCAGCATCGCCTTAATTCTTGCTGTTAATGGCATTGTCTCAGTTCTACCATCAGGAGCCTTTGGCGCATCCATACCAACTCTCCACCAATTCCTTCAGTCTGCAATATCATCAGTATCTTCCTGGGCCACTAACCATGGCTTTCTCTTTTCTACTCCCCCCAAAAAATCTTTCTCCATCCTTTTCTCTCGCGCATATGTAGGTCCCCAACCTCCACTCTTCTTATATGGCTCTTTACTCCAATACCATTCTTTTACATTAAAGAAAAAGCTCCGATCACAAAGCTCTTCTCCATCTTCATGTTACCTTGATCCTCTCGACTCTTGATTATGAATGCCATATCTACTCCTCTGCCTCTACCTCCCTTCTTGCTTATCTTGATTCAATCCACCACTGCGGTCTTCACTTACCTCTAGGCGCCTTCCGCTCTTCTCCAGTTCTAAACTAACTATCCCTCAATCCTTGCTTCCTACCTTCTACACATTTACCTATCCCTTTCTCCATTCGCATGGATATTCTCATCTCCCATTCCCCTTTTCCCTGTCTCCTACCTTGTATTTGCTCCTCTTTTTTCCCTGACCCACCAAAATCAGATATCCCCCTTCCTATCCTTCTAACCCATTTCCTTGATCACGTCTCCATTCATTCCTCCAGTATTCCTATTTATACTGATGGCTTCAAATCCACCTCCAATACAGGTTTTGGAATGACCTTCCCAACTTACACTTTCAAATACCCCCCTCCCTCATGAATCCAGTGTATAGAACTGTACACACTCCTTTTTGCTGAAAAACTTATATACTCGTTCCCTTCTTCCTCTTTCACTATTTTTACTGACTCCCTTAATTCATTATCTCTCATAGAGTCTATGCACTCGACCAATCCCCTTGTCTGTAATATTCAGAACTGGTTGTTCTACCTGTCTACGCACCACAAATCTATCAGATTTTGCTTAGTGCCCAGCCATATTGAAATCCCCGGCAATGAACAGGCAGATACTCTAGCACGTTCCGCCGCTATGTCCACATCACACCAACAATGTTTCTCACTTATTCTAACCACGGATTATTACCCCCCCACTTTAAAACCTGCCTTTATAGCCGATGGCAATCTTTCTGGTCAAGTCTTCGCAAACTGTAAATCAATCTTCTCCATTTCATCGGAACAGACATTGGGAGAGGGCTCTCACCCACTTACGTATTGGCCACACCTGTCTAACACACTCCTGTCTGATGTCACGTTCTGATCCGCCCCTATTTTCCCCATGTAGTGTTCCTCTTTCAGTTCCACACATTCTGCAGCCCTGTTTTCCCTCGCCTATCCTCCTTTCACCAACCTGCCAGACATCGTTACGGCATCCCACACTTTCTGCTTTGACAACCTGGTCTCCTTCCTCAGACGCATATATTCACTTGATCTCATGCCCCTTGCTTAATCCTACCTTAACCCATTCACTCATCAACTCCTTTCCCATATTTAACTTTTTGAGTACTCTAGATTGTTGACGCATAGCAACTAACTATTAACTCAACCCCCTTCACTACCTTTTACTATACCTTCCTACAGTGATACACGACATTAGATGTCTAGCATATTTATTTTCCTTTTGACCAGAAACCATTAACTATGTATATATACATATATATATATATATATATATATATATATATATATATATATATATATATATATGTATATATATATATATATATATATATATATATATATATGGGGCCGCGGTGGCCGAATGGTTAGAGCGTCGGACTCCAGACTGTCACGACGGCAATCTGAGTTCGAGGGTTCGAGTCACCGGCCGGCGCGTTGTTTCCATTGGGCAAGAAACTTCACCTCGATTGCCTACCTAGCCACTGGGTGGCCAAGCCAGCCCAAGTCAGGGCCGGGTAAATAGAGATGGTGACTCGATAAAAAACACCGGGCGGAAGGCAATGGCAAACCACCGCTCTAAATTGCCAAGAAAAAATCATGGAAAGCCCATGATCGTCAAGGCCGCGGTGGCCGAATGGTTAGAGCATCGGACTCAAGACTGTCACGACGGCAATGTGAGTTCGAGGGTTCGAGTCACAGGCCGGCGCGTTGTTCCCTTGGGCAAAGGAACTTCACCTCGATTGCCTACCTAGCTACTGGGTGGCCAAGCCAGCCCAAGTCAGTGCTGGTCCCAAGCCCGGATAAAATAGAGAGAATGATTACCTAAAAGGTAACACCGGCACTCTCCGTGGAAAGGAACTGGGGACCCTACCACGTACTCACTCCAAGAGCATCACAACATGAAAACTACAATTAAGTATCATGCTGTGACCACGGCGGCTCAGACATGAACCTACCGTTAAAGGAAGAAGAATATATATATATATATATATATATATATATATATATATATATATATATATATATATATATATATATATATATATATATATTTGTGTGTGTGTGTGTGTGTGTGTGTGTGTGTATGTATGTCTGTGTGTATATATAAATATATATGTTTTTGTTATTTTTAATATATGTTTTATATATATATATATATATATATATATATATATATATATATATATATATATTATGTATATGTGTATGTGTGTGTGTGTGCGTCTGTGTGTGTAAAAGAAAGATGGAATTTTGCAATGCCGAATTGCTATAGATACATAACAACCCTCCCTGACCAGGCCTGAACCTAGGTCTCTCCGGGTATGAAACCGGAGGCCAGTACTAAACCAACGATGCCACACGACCACGAAAGGATCTAACTAGCTCCATAGACATTACCTATCTATTCATACATGAGTAATGATAGCGAGGTTTTACACACACTCCCCTTGAACACTCGGTGGAAACTGATTTAGAAAATCG
>NC_051387.1:32641462-32646462 GCF_015228065.2 Penaeus monodon | reverse complement strand
ATGTATGTATGTATATATATGGGAGAGGCTACCTACCCTTTGTGCAAGTGGAGAGAATCTTTTCAGTCATGGAACCTGCAAAATCCTTCCGGCGCGCAGGCCAGCTCCTCCCCTGCCGTGTGCAAATCCTGAGTTGCAACCCCGACCTGGTCTTTCGCTCGCTCGCCGTCAAGAGTCGCGAATGCCTCGGTCAGTGCTCGACAACCTTCTATATGTAAGCTTTATGATAAAAGGGGGCGAAACATTGTTGGTTCCCATCGGTTCTTCCAGTTTTTGCTGAAGTTCGGGACGAAAGAGAGGTGCGCCGACAAGCTAGAGATCATCTTCAATGTTTCTTAGAAGGCGGGCGCCAAGTTCATTCCCTCTTGCCTCACCCTCCCCATCGAAGCAAGGGACCAAGTGTTCCACATGTGTGGCGACATCGTGATAAAGGTTTCGATCAAGGACATTTCCGAAGTCTCACAACAAACCGCGGGTGACACTTCCGAAGTCCCATCACATCAGATCGCGGGGGACGCTCCCTGAGTCCCATCACATCAGATCGCGGGGGACACTCCCTGAGTCCCATCACATCAGATCGCGGGGGACACTCCCGAAGTCCCATCACATCAGATCGCGGGGGACGCTCCCGAAGTCCCATCACATCAGATCGCGGGGGACACTCCCTGAGTCCCATCACATCAGATCGCGGGGGACACTCCCGAAGTCCCATCACATCAGATCGCGGGGGACACACCCGGAGTCCCATCAAAGCAGATCGCGGGGGACGCTCCTGAAGTCCATCACATCAGATCGCGGGGGACACTCCCTGAGTCCCATCACATCAGATCGCGGGGGACACTCCCTGAGTCCCATCACATCAGATCGCGGGGGACACTCCCTGAATCCAATCACATCAGATCGCGGGGGACCTCCCGAAGTCCCTATCACATCAGATCGCGGGGGACACTCCCTGAGTCCCATCACATCAGATCGCGGGGGACACTCCCGAAGTCCCATCAAATCAGATCGCGGGGGACACTCCCTGAGTCCCATCACATCAGATCGCGGGGGACACTCCCTGAGTCCCATCACATCAGATCGCGGGGGACACTCCCTGAGTCCCATCACATCAGATCGCGGGGGACGCTCCCTGAGTCCCATCACATCAGATCGCGGGGGACACTCCCTGAGTCCCATCACATCAGATCGCGGGGGACACTCCCTGAGTCCCATCACATCAGATCGCGGGGGACACTCCCTGAGTCCCATCACATCAGATCGCGGGGGACGCTCCCGAAGTCCCATCACATCAGATCGCGGGGGACGCTCCCGCAGATCCACCAAAAAGGTATGAGTGGTACACACATTAATTCCAACATTAGGCCCAACTGTGTGTATGTATCATCTGTTCGGTATTCCTTGCAGTATATACTAATAGTACTATATTATTAATCATCATCCATTTTATCTGCTGCCTGTCCCTCCTCTTCCCCTTCCTCCTCGTCCTCGTCATACCGATATTTTTTTCCCTGTTGCTCGTCTCCCTTTTTATACCTCCCTTCTACCTTTTCAATTTTTTTACCTTTCCTCCTCTTACCTTCCCTTCCTTAACCCCTCCTCCTTGTTATCTTTTTTTTCTTTACCCTATTACTTTTCTCTTTACTTTCATCCCCACCTCTTGTCTTCTCTACATCTTATGGACTCCCTCCTCTACTCTCTCACAGAGAGACCCACAGAGCGGCACCTTGCCTCGCGCGTCATGACTTCATTCATTCATTGATATGGAGTCAAGCTCATCCTCGAAACCGATGGAGGAACAAAAAAAAAATACTTCTCCCCGCTTCCCTTACACTTTATGCTCTCCTCCTCTCCTCCTCTTTACCAACGCAGCCACCGTAGTCGCCGCAGCCGCTGCAGATGCCGCAGCCGTAGCATCCATGGCAGCCACTGCCGCCGACGCCCTGGTGATTAATTCAGACGCGGAGTTGCCGGTCTCCTCGCGAGCGGAGTGACGAAGCTGCCGCGAGAGCCCGGGCACATAGAGAGGGTTGGCGTCAGTTTTTGGGGCCGCGGTGGCCGAATGGTTAGAGCGTCGGACTCAAGACTGTCACGACGACAATCTGAGTTCGAGGGTTCGAGTCACCGGCCGGCGCGTTGTTTCCCTTGGGCAAGGAACTTCACCTCGATTGCCTGCCTAGCCACTGGGTGCCCAAGCCAGCTCAAGTCAGTGCCGGGTAAATAGAGATGGTGACTCGATAAAAACACCGGGCGGAAGGCAATGGCAAACCACCGCTCTAAATCGCTAAGAAAAAAATCATGGAAGCCCATGATCCTCAAGCCCGCGGTGGCCGAATGGTTAGAGTGTCAGACTCAAGACTGTCACGACGGCAATCTGAATTCGAGGGTTCGAGTCACCGACCGCCGCGTTGTTCCCTTGGGCAAGGAACTTTACCTTGATTGCCTACCTAGCCACTGGGGGCCAAAGCCAGCCAAAGTCAGTGCTGGTCCCAAGCCGGATAAATAAAGAGAATGATTACCTAAAAGTACACCGGTACTCTCCGGGGAAAGGAACTGGGGACCCTACCACGTACTCACTCAAGAGCATCACAACATGAAAACTACAATTAAGTATCATGCTGTGACCCAAACGGCGGTCAGACATGAACCTACCGTTAAAAGAAGAAAGATGTGTATATATATATATGTATATATATATATATATATATATATATATATATATATATATATATATATATATGTATATATGTATATATATATATATATGTATGTATATATATATATATATGTGTGTGTGTGTGTGTGTGTGTGTGTGTGTGTGTGTGTGTGTGTGTGTGTGTGTGTGTGTGTGTGTGTATGTATCCTGTCCTTTGCAATTTTGCACACACACACACAACACACCACACACACACACCACACACAACACACACACACACACACACACACACACACACACACACACACACACACACACACCACACAACAAATACATATATATATATATATATATATATATATATATATATATATATATATGTGTGGTGTGTGGGTGTGTGTGTGTGTGTGTGAGTGTGTGTGTGTGCGTATATATATATATATATATATTATATATTATATATATATATGTTATATATATATTATATATATTATATATATAGTTATATATATATATTTTATATATATATATATATAGCGTAAAATTAGTGTTTTCTTACTTTATACCTGTCTACCCGATTGAATTACTAATCTATATATAGTCGGTTTGCTCATTTGCTTTTCCGTATCTCTGTCTCAGCGCCGCCTGCCTCCCTGTCCAAAAAAGTCGGCCGCCGCGCGCACTTGGGATCCGGAAATTGGTGGCGTTCTTGAAATCGGACAAGCAATCGCCGCGTGTCTTCCGTGGGTCACTTCGAGAGACGAGTGCCATTAAGGTAACTTTGGCACCATTCCGAGTGCCACTGGCGAAACACATACATGGTAACTCATGGCACCTGTCTGAAATAAGCGTAAATTGCTACTATACCTGTAAGGACGTCAAGTTTGAATACTATAAATCCAAGGTAAGAGTTGGGATAATGGCCTTTTTGCAGGTAACCATGATCCCATTTCGTTGTTACTATGATGATAACCCCGTTAGAAAGTAATGCATATCTAGAAAGTAAACAGAGTAATAGTAAAGCCCATCTTTTAGTAGATTAAAGTATTTCAGACATTAGACGTCGTGGTCCTTGGAAGTGAACCGTATTTCCCTAGTCTGCAAAATGACATCACAGACAGTCAGAAAATAAAACATGGCGGAGCAAAGGCGCTATTTCTCCAGCAGTGGTCCAGCTGTTGGCAAAATGCCCGCCCGCAAAATGGGAGGGCGTGCCGGGCGTGGGCGGGGTGGGGAAGTGTTTGAATGGGGCTGTTGGGGAATGGGTGATGGGGAGGGGGGCGCTGAACATAAATGGGGGTACTCTGGTATCTTGGCTGTGACCCGTGATGGGGGACGAGGGAAGACGCTCAGGGGGGGGCGGGAAGCGGGATAACGTTAAAAAGGGAAGAGGGGAAGGAGACAACCTACAAATAAAGGGAGAAGTAGAAAAGAAAGAGGCAGGAGGAAAAGTCAGAGTAATATCTACATATATATATATATATATATATATATATATATATATATATATATATATTATATATATATATAGATATATATATTATATATATATATATATATGTATGTATATATATTTATATATATATATATATATATATATATATATACACTTCTTTTTTGTTGCATTTTGACGAAGAACTGGAATTTCCATTTCTAAGACCGAAAATATGTGAAATAATAATAATAATGATAAAAAGAAAAAATCGTGTGAAACAGACCTTTCAAAATGAAAACAGAATATGCAGTAGGTCTGGCGGGATAGACATAAGGCTGTGCGGGGCAGGGGTCGTTCGGGGCGAGGTGGACGAGGTGGTCAGGTGGTGGATAGGAAGCGGTCAGAAAGCAGGCGAGGAGTGGATAGAAGGACGGCTTAGGCGGGCGGGGGTGGGGGCAGGGGGAGGGTAGGTGGGCGGGGAGCGGGGCAGCGGGAAGGCGCGCCGCCCTGCCTGACTGAGGGGAAGAGAGCGACAGGGTAGTTGGCATGCTGGCAGCCTCCAACACCCAGTACCCATATACCCGCCATCCCTTCAACACCCGCGCGTTAAATTCATTTCCTCTCAAGTGTTTCCTCAGAGTGGATCTATGTGGATACTCATTTTCATGGATAAAGTGGAGTGTGGATAACCCCATGTGCAGGCTACCTAGGATACCCAACGACAGAGGACAGAGCGGAGAGCTTCTGGATAAACAATGTCTTACAGAAGAACTTATTTACCGGTAAGTCTGCGACATATTTATTCCCCAGGCGCGCCCAAAGTCACATTCATAAAACCGCATTAAACAAAGCATTAATATCACCCTTTCTTTCATCGTCTAGACATCGCAGTCATTACGCCTTAGACAC
>NC_051387.1:32628962-32631462 GCF_015228065.2 Penaeus monodon | reverse complement strand
ATATATATATATATATGTATATGTATATGTATAATATGGTCTCCGATGTTTATGACATGCTTTATTGCATGTTATCCACCTATTCATGTATAACTGGAGACAGACAGACAGATTGACAGTCAAAACCAGAAACAGACAGATAGACAGGGAGGGAGACGGAGAGAGAACGAGAGAGCGAGAGGGGGGAGGGAGAGAGAGAGAGAGAGAGAGAGAGAGAGAGAGAGAGAGAGAGAGAGAGAGAGAGAGAGAAAGAGAAAGAGGTGGGGAGAGAGAGGGGGAGAGAAAGAAAGGAGAAAGAGAGTATTCGGCAAGCGCCAAAACATTATTCTTATTATTCAATTTGCATTCTACACTTTTAAATACGCTGGTAGTTCTTGCATCAGCCAAAATTACCAAACACACGTAAAAGTATTGTTAGATTCTTTTTACCGAGACAGATAGACAGCTCAATGGATAAATGCACTTGCAAATAGGTAAACAAACAGCTAGACATTAAGCTATAGGGACAGAAAGGTTGGAAGAAATGTATACAGATGTTCAAATAGACAGTATATAGACAGATACATTCAGGGAGAAAAAAAGGTAAACAAACAAAGAGCAAGAGCAAGAAAACAAATATGCGGCAATAGGACATTTCTAACCATACTTTTAATTCTGTTGTGTAGTTGTGACGCCAATTTCCATTCGTTTGTCTTTTTTCTTCCTGACACAAATTAGACAAGCTAAAGGGACAGCAGTCGTCTTCTTTGCTCTGTTTATTTTGCTGAATCACGAAGCAAATAGATGTTAATTGATGACATGACGAAGGTCAGGAAAATACTTCTCTAGACTTTAATCATTACGACATGACTAGATTGAGCTCCGCCCGTGCTGTCTCTTCACTCGGGAAAACAGCCGATTCCTTGATCCTTTCAGTCATCTTCATCATTCAGTTCGACGGTCGTTTAAGGCGAGTCAGCTATGCATTAGTGCCGCAATGTCGCCTCTAGTGACGTGTAGGCCTAGCAATGTTTATGGGTCGGGAATCACCACACAATCTCGGCGGCCGTCAACCTCTCCTTAGATCTTCGCGAGGTATTTGTAGACCTGTGACGAGGCCAAAATAACCTTTGCGCCCTCGTACTTCCTTCCTTCCGCCTCTCCCTCTCTCTCTCTCTCTCTCTCTCTCTCTCTCTCTCTCTCTCTCTCTCTCTCTCTCTCTCTCTCTCTCTCTCTCTCTCTCTCTCTCTCTCTCTCTCTCTCTATTTCGCGTATGTGTCTTTTTTCGTATCTATCGGCGCTTCTGCTTGATTTTTTTTAATTCGTAATCACGGTGATTTGCTTTTCATGAATTTGTCTTTTATTATTAAGCCACTATCAGTTACTTATTATCATTCTTTTTTCTATCTATTCACTAATCGTCTTTATTAATTAATTGTCGTGTTTACCGTTCTCAGATAATATTATAACTTCCCTAATACCTTTCCTTCAATTACTCTCACATATTTTGGAGACTCTTCTTCCTCATTCCTCACCCGAATTCTTTTCCTCATTTCCTCCTCATGCCTTGGATTTCTAACACCATCTTCACGCAATTTTCTTTCAATCTTCTTGTCTTCGATCTTTTGGTCAATTTCCCTTTCTTTTATGCTTCTCAATACGCGTCTTGGTGTTTTTCATGTTCCTCACTTCCCTGTAATTTCGAATATATTTCTGCAACTTAAAACGCCTCTTGCTATCTGAATATCTATGTCTTTTCACTTCTTCGGTGTTTGTTCTTTCGGGAAACGTTAGCAAGGGAGGCCATGATAACGTTTCCCGTTCTTCATCCATCATTATTCGCTCGTATTTGTATTCTTTCCTCATTCATCGCTTCTTGTCTCGTCCTAATTTCTTCTCATTGCAAATAGCTCCTCCCTTCCTTGTCCTCATCACCTTGACTGCCGTCCTCCCCATCAGCTTCACCGTTGGACAGCACCGCCATCATAGGAGTCAAGGGACTGGAGGCGAACCTGGCATTCTGCGGCGTTCTTCCGACGTGGTTGGCATTGCTGGGCTGGTGTCTCCTCTGTCTCCTGATCCGTCAAGTTTCCCCCGGTAACTCTTCCCCGTCGCCTTCCGCTGGGGAAGGATAGAGAGCGTGTCTGTTCTTTGGCGCTGTGGAGTTCAGATTCCACCTTGCTCTCGATGTATAAAGGAATAGTTTGTTTATCGTACCTAAAAAACACTGTAATCCTGTTTGCCAAAAATTTGGTCGTAATCTTGCTAACATTTTCTTTGCCAAATTCAGGAATTCAGTTACGTTTTACTAATGCCGTTCAGATCCCATTTTGCTTCCACTCAGACATATTGTGATGTAAACGGAGGCTCGCAAATAGAAAGTGACGCAAAAACAGGTCGACGGGCACCCCTTAGTGAACCCGAACACACGTGGTTCTGCCCCTCGCGGTATGTCGCGTGGGCTCGGCCGACCGTGTTCCCATGAGGTTTGCTGCTCCTGTGACAGTTCGGCGGGACGTTG
>NC_051387.1:32618962-32621462 GCF_015228065.2 Penaeus monodon | reverse complement strand
AAGTCTTGACATATTTAGGAACTCGTACTTTTACAACAAAGCATGTGAAACTATCTTTTCATCACTCGGAATTAGAGCTGCGAAAATATTGACAAAATAATGGTCCAAGGCGCTGCCACATTAGCAACTGAGGAGCTATAAACCCTCATGGTGTGCTATGTGTCAGAGGGCTCCAGCGTGTACGTGTGTGTAATATGACTCTATTTTACATTTGGCACGTGTCCTCCGGCCCCGAGCAGTATCTTGAGCTGCGCTATTTGCAGTTGCTTAAGGCAGAGGTATCTGTTAGTTGATGGCTGCTCACTGTCGGGTGCGGTTGCTCTCCGCTCTTCTCTGACAAGGTCACGGTCACCGTGCACTTCTCTTTCGACTTATCCTTCTATTTGTTTATCTGCTAAATTTATACTAATATATTCAGCAGTTGTCAAACGATCAGTGATCAAACATCTGTTTCTCTCTCTCTCTCTCTCTCTCTCTCTCTCTCTCTCTCTCTCTCTCTCTCTCTCTCTCTCTCTCTCTCTCTCTCTCTCTCTCTCTCTCTCTCTCTCTCATATTATACCATTAGACATCATCGGGGCATCAGGGACCTGATTTCACCATGCATGATCACGTTCATTTGTCCTTCCAGTACTGGCAACATACCCACACCTTGACAGACGTTTCGATAGCTATTATGCATTTGCATTAGACTAAAGTTGCTACGACAGTAAGATTTTGCGATAGCAGTAGGTCAAAGAAGGGACTGGTGCTAACTGGCTTATCTCTAATGAGAAAGATAAAATGCTATCGCAGCCAGATTTAGTGGCTACTTGTGAAAGTTATGTGTTGATGCATGATGTACGTCGCAGATAACTCTTAAGCTGCCTTGCTATGTATGCATTATCAAGGTGTCAAGGTTTCTCGTCGAGAGAGAGAGAGAGAGAGAGAGAGAGAGAGAGAGAGAGAGAGAGAGAGAGAGAGAGAGAGAGAGAGAGAGAGAGAGAGAGAGAGAGAGAGAGAGAGAGAGAGAGAGAGAGAGAGAGAGAGAGAGAGAACAACAGACATACAGACAAACTGACAGACAGAAGGACAGACAGACGGAAAGAAAGAAAGAAAGATACACAGTGAAAGAGAGAAAGAAAATTAGAGAGAAAAGGGGACAGAGAGAAAGTACAGTACACAGTGCCTACCACATTTCCTTCGCACCGTGTGTACCCTGAAGCCGTTGAGAATTGAATTGCCACTTGGTAGTAATCAACAGATCCTTTGTATATAATACCTTCGAGAGAATATATGTAACCCTTCCAACAGTATAGCATCAATTGTAGAAATAAAATATATCGTATCTTTGCAGGAAGCTCAAAATAGAGATGCAGTAGAGCGGGTTGCTCCACATCCACAACTGAGTGTTGTGTTTGTAAACATTCTCATCCCACTGACACCAGCTCCACCAGAACCTACTTTATAGCTCATATGTTTCCCTATCCTGCCCCTTTCTGTTACACTTGTTTCGTTTTTTCTATGTAGAAGAATTGTAAAATTAGATTTCAAATGGTTTTATGACATATCTGTACGTATTTCATGATATTTTACCTTAAACAAAAGGCTGATTTCAGTTTATGATATTTTGCAGGCGTGTTTAATTCAAGAAATTACAATTTGTGTTTTCTTGGATTTCTTGTTTCCTTCGATTTGTAAACAATCATGAATGCAGTTGTTTTTCATAGGCCTTTTGGTCCTTGGCTCTCACAAAGGCAAGGCGTAAAATAACTTTTAATTTTGGTCTTCCACCATTGTCAGCAATTATGATATTTTGCTTACTATATGCCCTTCAGAGTTTTACACACACACACACACACACACACACACACACACACACACACACACACACACACACACACACACACACACACACACACACACACACACACACACACACACACACACACACACACACATGATTGTTCTTATCATCATTATCATCATCATTGCTATTATTAGTATCATCATTATTATCATTATCATTATTATTAATATTATCATATATTGTTTTATATATTTCATTTTATTTTTGTATTATATTATTATTATTATTATTATTATTATTATTATTTTTTATTATTATTATTATTATTATTTCATCATCATTATTATTAATAGTTTTTACTATCATTATCATTATGATTACGATTAATATCATCTTCATCTTCATCTTCATCTTCATCTTCATCTTTATCTTCACCTTCATCTTCATCATCATATCATTATCATTATCATTATCATTATCATTATCATCTTCATCATCATCTTCATCTTCATCTTCATCTTCATCTTCATCTTCATATTCATCATCATCATCATCATCATGTCTCTTGCTCATTAACAGTCAGTGAAAAGGAGCATATAAAATATTCACACAAAAGTAAGCCAACATGGATAACACACATCATGCTCTGAAAGTAAAAGATGAAGAAGAATAAGAAAAAAAAAGAGGAAGTAGAAGAAAACGAAGAAAAAGATG
>NC_051387.1:32603962-32611462 GCF_015228065.2 Penaeus monodon | reverse complement strand
CTCCCCTCTCTCTCCCCCTCTCTCCCTCTCCTCCCTCTCTCTCTCCCCCCCCCTCTCCTCCCTCTCTCTCCCTCCCCCCTCTCTCCCCCCCTCTCCTCCTTCCTCCCTCCCCTCCCTCCCCTCTCTCCCTCTCTCCCTCCCCTCTCTCCCTCCCCTTTCTCCTCTGCCCCTCCTCTCCCTCCTCTCCCTCCTCTCCCCTCCCCCTCTCTCTCTCTTCTCCCTCTCTCTCTCTCTCCTATATATTATATTATATAATATATATATATTATATTTATTAAATTTATAATTGTATTAGTATGTATTATGTTGTATTATGTATGTATGTATGTATGTATGTATTATGTATGTATTATGTAAAAACGGATTAATAGCCTCGACTATTCGTTTCAAAAAAACGACTATCGCCTTTAGAAGTCAAACCAGGGGTTTGTAGGGAAGTCCCGCCGTGGCACAAGTGTTCGCCCGAACTGGGTTGATTAAAAGGGACCATCAGGCAGGGGGGCTTTACCAAAAATGACCTTCAATTGGGGAAAAAAGGGGACCTATATTATGTATATATATAATATATTATATTATAATATATATATATATATATATAAAATATATATTTTATAAAAAATTTTATATATATTTTATCATATATATATACATAATATATATATAATATATTATTTTATTTGGTGTGTGGTGTGTGTTGGGTTGTGTGTGTGTGTGTGTGTGTGTTGGTTGTGTTTGGGGTGTTGTGTGGTGGGGTGTGTGTGTGTTTTTTCGTATGCTACATGTGTGCAATATATGTTGTGTGTAAATATATTTAAAATATTAATTTTAATATATTATATATTATATTTTTTATTTACACACATTATTGCACACATGTTGCATCGCAAACACACACACACACACACACACCACACCACACACCACATATCTATATATATGTAATATTATATATATATATATAGATATTATATAAGATATCAATATATATATATAATGTTATATATATATAATATTAATATATAACATTATATATATATATACAGCACATATCTATATAAATAATGTGATATATATATATTCATATATATATCTATATCTTATATACTCTATATATATCATGGTTGTGTGGTGTGTGTGTGTGTGGTGTGTGTGGTGTGTGTGTGTGTGTGTGTGTGTGTGTGTGTTTGGTGTGTGTGTGTGTGTGTGTGTGTGTGTGATATCATACATATATTATACTATTATGATATATAGTATATATATATAGATAGATATGTAGATATAGATATATAATATGTATACATATATAATATAGATATAATATATATGATATCTCATATAATATATAATATATATATATGATATGTATTGTTGTATACTATCACACACACAACACACCACACACAGAAACACACCACACACACACACACACACACACCCACCCACACACCACACACCCACACACACACACACACACCCATATATATATACATATATTCTATACATATTTATATATATAATATATATATAGGATATTTATGTTGTGTGTGCTGTGTGGTGTGTGGTGTGTGTGTGTGTGGTTTGCGTTGCATACATGTGTGCAATATATATGTGTTTGTAAATATACAATCTATATATATCTAATATATATATCTATAATATATATATGATTAAAAAAAATAAATAATTTATATATATATATATATATACTATAGGCGTATGTATCTATAGGTTTATTTATTTATTTATATGTACATATATCATACCAACCACACATTAACATACATACATATATATATATATATATATATATATATAATATCATATATATATATAATTAATTAGATGATATATATATATATATCATATACATGTTATATATAATATTATATATTCTATATATCAATATCATACTATATCTACTACATATGTATATATTTTCTCTATCTAGTATACTATATATATATACTACTCTTCTGTATCTTATGTGTGTGTGGTGTGTGTGTGTGATGTGTGTGTGTGTGTGTGTGATTACCTACGACATATACTAGCTTTGATACTATGTCGCTCAGTCTGTCCTTCGGGGTTTTGCCTCTGCCCTGGGTTCCCTAGCACCATCCCTGTCCAGCAGTTTTTTTTCAATACTTTTACTTCTCCTTACAATACCATAAACTTTAATTTCCTCCGGTTTCAAGATGTCCACCGCGGTCGTTTACAATTTAGTTTTCTCAGCCATTCATCATTCGGCTCATTATCTGTCCAGCGAATACGCAGTACTCGATCTGTACACACACATTCAAACTATTGATTCTTTTTCTTGTCTATCTACTTCAGCACCCAACACTCAGACCCTCTGCTGCAATTGGAAAACGAAGGATTCAAGAACCTCAGCTGTGTCCGGAAGGGGAAGGCTCGGTCTTTTGTCCAGATGGGATTGGAGCAATTGTGGCGTGGGGGGGGGGCAAGGGTAAGGCCGGGGGAGCGCCGGTGAAGCTCAGATGTAGGTTGTTAAAAAGCGCCACGAGAAGAACTCGGGGCACGTTTCCACAATCAGGCCAGGGATGTGGAACATGGGCAGCATTGATGTCATGGGCCGGGGTTATCTTGAATCTTCAGATCCTTATTGCTTGGCATGAAGAACAAGCCCAGACCTTTTTGTGCTGTGCTCTGTAACTTGATTGAGTATTTGTTGAGTGCAGGCTACTGCGGGGCAATCAAAATATATCATCGGCGTAACCTCAGATGTGAGGAGTTGGTAGCCGCCCACATCCTCAGGCCGGCAAAAGCCCGAGAGCACCGCGCATCAATTGGGGGCCAGAGATAGAATAGAAGAGGGGGCGGGGGAGACAGAACGCAAACCCGTTCGCACGCCTGGGGTGGACGGCGACACATTCTGTCAACCCCAGACGGGGGGGCGGACAGCTGCGGGGGGGGGGCAACAGGCGGTTTGAGGGGGATAGCTCGGGTTGGACGGGCAGAGCGGGCAGGTGAGGCCAAAGAGCGGGATCACACAGGATCAAAGCGGCACGAGCGATGACACCGTAAGGGCTGGTGGAGGAGAAGGTGGAAAGTTGAAGCGGGGGCGGGGGGACCGGGTCCCAGGGCAAAACCGCCGGGGGCGCAGCAGGGCGCGCGGAACGCAACGGCAGCGGCAGCAATAAGGGGCCAACAAAAAGGTTGGCTGGCTGGGCTGAGGATGCAAGTGGGCCGATTAGGGTTGCAGGGAGGGCGGCACCGGGGGGAAGGGATGGGGGAAGACGGAGGGAGCCAGGCGGCGGCAGTGCGGGCACAGGCCAGAGTGGGGGGGGGAACAGGTGGGGGTAGAGAACGTAGCAACACCGTCGCAGCATTCTGAGGAGTCTGCGGTAGGTCGCGATGCCGGGGCTCGGTAGGCGGTACTGCGGGGTGAGGGCGGGGAGACGGCGGCTACAGGGGCGGGGGGCAGCTGTGCGCGGGCAGGGATCGAATTAACGGGTTGCTAGAATCGGGAGCGGGGGGGATAAGGGGACAAGAGGGAGTCCGGCGAGCGGGGACGGCGTGCCGCACAGAAAACAAGCCAGCGGCAGGGGGAGAGTGTCCAGGGGAGTTGAAAGGGCGTGGGAGGGTTTTGGAGCCCCCGGGGAAAAAAACGCCCCCCGTGGTAGAGGCGGGAGGGGGCGGAGGGAGAGAACGGGGGCAGGCGCGGCAGGTGCAGGTAACTATGGGGCTGTAGCGTGTCGCAATAATCGGGGAATGGGGGGAGGGTGGGGGGGAAAGGACGGGGGCACGGGTAGGGAGCCCGGGGGAGGGGAGGCAGCGCCGGGGGGGGCAAGGGCAAAGGGGGGGGGGGGCACAGAGAGCCAGGGAAAGGGGCGGGGGCGGGGGGGGCAGAGAGGGGCGGAGCAGGCGCAGCAGGGAGGGGAAAAAAAAGGCGGACACAACGCAGGGGGGGGTGGGCAGCGCCAGGGAGGGGAGGATGGGCAAAGGGGGGGGACACGGGAGGCGGGAGGGGGAGCAAGAGGGGGGGAGCGAGCGGAGAGGGGGGGGACGGTCCCGCGGGGGGGCCGGAGTTGAAAGTCGAGATGGGAGAGGGGGGGGGCAAAGGGGGCAGGCGGCACCCAGGGCGGGGCGGGGGAGGGGGGAGGGCAACAGCCACGACGGGAGAGGGAGAGAGGGCAGTGCCACCCGGGCGGGGAGGGGAGCCCGGCCTAAGCAGGGGGGTGGGCGGCCACGGCGGGACGGCCCGAACCGACACGGGCGGGGGGGCGGCGCAGGCAGAGGGCGGGGGCGGGGGCAAGCGAGGGGAGGGCGGCCCAGGAACCATCGCCGGGACGCGAACCCGCGAACCAGAGGGGGGCCGCCGGGACGAGCGGGAGCCGGATGCTGCGAACCGCGCGGGACACCACCCCGAGCGAGAAGATAGAGATGAGAGATAGAGATAGAAAAAGAGAGAAGAGGAGCTGGATATATATATACTATATATATATACCTAGCTAGGATAGCTCTAGATATATAGAGGTAGATATGAGCGGGTATATAGTATCTATATGTCTATTATCTCTAATGTAATTAGTATCTATTCTTAATATATAGATCTAGGATACTAGATATCCATACTATATCTATCTGTAATATATATATATATATCGATATCATTATCTATACTGTATCTAGATATTTTATATGTATGAGCTCTATTCTATATATATCTCTATGCCTATATCACATCTATCCTATGTATATATCTATATATAGATATTATTATATATTCTATATATATATATATATATATATATACTACCACCCACACCACAGCGTATATACTCTCTATTGTATATATATTATCTCTTCTTCTCTATATATATTATACATATATATCCATATATACTATCTGTGTTGTGTGTGTGTGTATAAGTAACTCAATAAAGATGTGTATTCTATATATATATTATATATGTATATATATACTACTCTATATATATATCATATCCCTCTGATACTCTTATAATCCGTATATCTACAACACTCACACACATATCCATATATATAATATATATAGACTCTATATATATTATATATTATCTATATATATTATATATACAAGAGAGAGAGAAGAGAAGAAGAGAGAGCGAGAGAGAGAGATAGGCGGGCAATCGAGGTAAGTCTTTGCCCATGGGAACAACGCGCCGGCCGGTGACTCGAACCCTCGAACTCAGATTGGGGCCGCCGTGACATCTGATCCGATGCTCTACCGCTCGGCCACCACGCCTATACTAATATTATATATACTATATATTATATTATTATAATATATCTATATATATATAATATAACTATATATATATTCTATTATGTATATATATATACTGTCTCTATATATCTATATATATACTATCGCTATTAAATTATAGTATTTATATCTATTGTACTTATCTCTCCATATATCTTGATATATATATATTAGTATACTAATAAGATTCTATCTACACCCACACACACCGCGTAATGCATATATTGTATATATAATATCTATATATATACTATTAGTATAGTCGATCAATATTATATATACTATATATTTATACATATCTACTAGATATGTGAGGTGTGTGTGTGTGTGTGTGTGTGTGTGTATAAGTAAATACTAAATATGTATGTATGTATCTATATATATATCCATGCTATATATCTTATATATCGATTATATCTATATATCCCATATATATATAGTCATATATATATATAATATCATATATAATATTGATATATAATATCTAATATTATATATATATATACATTATATCATACAAACCACACACCCACATATACATATCATTAAATCATATATACTAAATACTATATATTAATATATATCTCTATATCTATATTCTCAATAATCATATATATAAGAAGCAGAGTAGAGAGATAGGAGAGAGAGAGAGAGAGAGATAGATGACGATAGGCATATCATGATATATATATGTAATTGTATATATCTCTCTCTAAATGTAATATTATATTATACTATTCAATAGTATATATTATTATCTATCTATATTATATATATATCTTATATCGCTTATATCATCATGTTAATAATCTCTCTTATAATATATACATATATAAATAATATATATCTGTATGTCTGGATGGATGGATGGATGGATGGATGTGGTGTGTGTGTGCGTATTTGTGTTATAATCATTATGTGTGTTTAGATATCCTTAGTAGTGTTTGTGTGTATCTCTATGTGAATATCTATATCTCCGCATCTATACTATCTCTATATTCTATATAGATATTATATCTACATATATCTATCTATATAATGTTATATACCATCTTGCACGACATGGATCCTGGGCGGATCCTCAATATATATGCGATATATATATATATATTATATATATATATATATATATACTCTCTATTCTTGATATTAATATTCTATATATATATATATATATACATACACGCATTTACAATATGTATGTATAAATAATATCTGGTAACGTGTGTGTGTGTGTGTGTGTGTGTGTGTGTGTGTTTGTGTGGTGTGTGTGTGTTGGGTGTGTGTGGGTGATGTGTGTTTGTGTTGGTGTGTGTGTGTGTGTTGTTTGTTGTGTGTGTGTGGTGTGGGTGTGGTTTTTGTGTATGTGTTTGTAGATAGATAGATAAATAGATAGGTAGATAGATAGATAAGATAGATGTTATATCTGCATACATAAGCAGTGTAATGAATACCAGAGAAGGCGCCACAGATTTCCACAGGGAGTCTCGACGCCAAACATGCGCAGAATACGCTAAAGTACACTCAGCCTTCGTAACCAGTCTTTTCAGGGTCTTGTATCTACGTATCTATTTTGCGAAGTTTAATATCCATCTGTTTTATCCCCGTCTGTCTCTTTCCATTATTTGCGTAATGTAATATCCTATTGCTGTTTTAATTAAAATCTATTGTATACCAACAAGCCCATGACTATATAAAATAACATGATTACGCGTCACTTGTGTTACAATAAACACAAAACGTTATTGCCTTATGATAACTATCTCCCCCGAGCGTTGACGGCATCTCGAGACAACCTCAACTGGTTTTTGCAGCTTCTGAGGCCGGAGAGCCTGTTCCCGCTCGCGCTTTATTGCTCCAAAAATAATTCGTTTACTTTATCAACAGGATCTGGGGTAGCTTTGTAAAGACTTGCGTTATTACTAGAAATGTTGGTGGGGTATTATCGAACTAATCTGTCTCTGCCAGCCTCGGTGGGCGCTTAATTTTAACATGATGTAAACTGTCAGAAATGTTCAATTTGACATCCATGGCTCTGAGAGATATTTTTACACTCACTCCTTTACATACTTTTGCCTGGACTTATGACGTTTCTCATACACACGCACCCCTCATGTCTGTCCGTTACAATTACAGGTGATCATAGATAGATACTTTAGACTGAGACGGTGAAACATTTTCACCAGGTATAAGAATTTCTTGTCTAAGTACAGTGCTCTGGATGCAGGGGTAAA
>NC_051387.1:32578962-32598962 GCF_015228065.2 Penaeus monodon | reverse complement strand
TGTGTGTGATATCATATCGTTAAAGTACTTTTATAATAGAAGAAAGAAGAAACGAAAGGTTTGGTAAAGGCCAGAAATAGCGAGCGTAGTGTGTTGTGTAACGAAGGGGAGCCTACTTCCTGTGGGGGCCAACTGATTTTCCCATTTCTGGGGACTCAAACTTCCTGGGGGGCCCCGAGGGTTGTTTTCCGCATTTCCCTTTTTTTTTCGGGAAAAATTTTCTGTTTTGCTGTCTTTATTTGTTTCATGGAGGGATTTTTGCACCCAAACCCCCTGAGTGAAAATTTTTCCTTAGCCTGGATTAGGTTTGGACAGTTTGTCTCGAGACAGGTAAGGGGGTTTTTTCTCGCCCGTTCGGGCAAAACAGACCCTATAAACCCTCCTTGTGGGGAAAGGGAAGTAGGTGGTAGTAAAGTCCATTTTGAATCTGTGGTCAATTTCAAACACTCAGTAGCATAGTGGCACCAATAATTTTAGTTTAAATTTTGGAAAAAATTTTGGGAACAGTTTTTTTTTAATTTGTTTAATTTCTCGACCCTTGCTGCCCTTATAGTAAAGCGAAACTGCTCCTTCCCTAATTAACGTTTTTACGCCGGAAGGGAGCTTCCGGTATGCCGCCGCTAATGCATCGCCGCGTGCACTTTGGCAGCCTTGCCTTGCCCGGCTGGGGATTAACCTCGCCTCGAGGATCCCACCCGGCCCGCCCCTCTACGCGAACTTCGCTTCGGGGAAAACCCCCTGTGAAAAAACCATAAAATTTAAAATTTTTAACACAAAATTTTCTTTATGTCGTTCCTGGTTACTTTGGTAGAGTTATTAATTTTCTACGCTTTGGGTGTCTTCCCGTAGTCATAAACCTCACATGTCGATGCCCCTGGAAACCTAGCAAAAATTTTTGGTTTTAACTTCACAGGTTCGGTGTCAAATAAAAAACTTTTGACGAAAAAAAAATAAAAAAAAAGGGAATTGCTCAGGTTGAAAATTCCCGTTCCCAAAAGTCAAAGGGGGATAAGGGATAAATATTTCAAAAAATCCAAATGGGTTTTTAGATAAAATTTTATTGATACTAAAACATAAAAAAGTCGTCTTTAAATAACACAAGTAAAAATTTTTACACAGGTTTAAACTTTTGTAAAGGGAGGATATGGCGTAATCACACATTTTTTTGAAAAATCACAATTTTTATCCTCCTTCCTATTTCTTATTTTCTCCTTAGAAGTGTGTTTTCCCCGTCTTTCCCAATTTTGCTCCCCCCACATGAAAAATGTATAACAGATGGGAAGAAAAAAACATATTTATTTTTTGTCGACTTCTAAACGTATGTCTCAAAAACTGGTAAAAGACGGGTGAAAGGGAATAGTTCGATGTTTGTTTAAAATAAAGAAAAACAGTTAATAAAATTTTGTAAAACTTTTGCTTATACTATATTTTAAAAACAGTGTAACACACACACACACACACACACACACACACAACACACACCCCCACAAAAAAAATATATATATTTTATATATTATATATTTTTAATATTATTATATAAAATTAGTTTTATAAAATAATTATATATATATAATTTTAATAAAAAAAATTATTTTAATTTTATATATATATATATATATATATTATATTTTAATAAATATTTTATATATTATGCATGTATTTGTGTGGGGGGTATACACACACCCAAAACCACACACACACAAAACCCCCACCACACACACCCACCACACACACACCCACAAAACACACACAAAAAAAACAAAAAAAAAAAAAAAAAAAAAAAATAAAAAAACACACAAAACAAAAAAAAAAAAAAAATATATATATAATATATATTAAAAATAAAAATATATATATAATATAAATTTTTAAAAATTTATATATATATAATAAAAAATATAAAATCATTTTTATATATATTATATATATTTTTATATATATATTTTTATATATTTTATATAAAATATATATAATATATATTATATATTAATTAGGGTTGATATAGGCCGGGGTGGCCGAGTGGTTAGAGCATGGGACTAAAGACGGGCACGACGGCAATCTGAGTTCGGGGGTTCCGGCCCCGGCGCGTTGTTTCCCTTTTGGGAAGGAACTTCACCTCAATTGCCTACCTACCACGGGGTGGCAACCAGCCCAAGTCAGTGTGGCCCCAAAGCCCGAATAATGAGAGAATGATTCCCTAAAAGGTAAAAACCGGGGCACTTTCCGGGAAGGAACGGGGGGACCCTACCACGTACCCCTTTCCAAAGGCTTTCCAACTAAAAAACTAAAATTTAAAGGGATCAGGGGCCTTGCCTAAAAAAAAAAAAAAAAAAAAAAAAAAAAATTAAAAAAAAAAAAAAAAAACCTTTTTTAAAAAAAAAAAAAATATATATTATTTTAAAATTTGGTTTTTTTTTTTTTTTTTTTTTTGGTTTTTTTTTGGGTTGGGGGGGGGGTTTTTTTCCATTTTTGGGGGTTTTTTTTTTTTTTTTTTTTTTTTGGGTGTTTTTTATTTTATTTTTTTTTGTTTTTTTTGGGGGTTTTTTTGGGTTTGTTTGTTTTGTTTTTTTTGGTTTTTTTTTTTTTTTTTTTTTTTGTTGTGTGGGGGTGTGTGTTGTGGGGTTTTTGGTTTTTGGTTTTGGTGGGGTGTGTGTGTGTGTGTGTGTGTGTGTGTGTTTTGTGTTTTTGGTTTTGTGTGTGGGGTGGGGTGTGTGTGTGTGTTTTGTTTTTGTGGTGTGTGCTTTGTTTGTTTTTTTTTTTTGTTTTTTTTTTTTTGTTTTTTTTTTTTTTTTTTTTTTTTTTTTTTTTTTTTTGTGTGTGTGGGGTGTGTGTGGGGTGTTTTTTGTTTGGGGTGTGTTGGGTTTGTTTTTGGTTTGTGTTGTTTGTTTTTGTTTTTGGGGTTTTTTTTGGGGGGTTGGGTTGTTTTGGGGGTTTGGGTGTGTTGAAATATTATATTTATATATATATATATTTTATAATATATAATTTTATATAAAAAATTTTAATATATATTATATAATATATTTTTAAAAATTAAAATATATATTAAAATATATAAAATATATTTTATATAATTAATTTATTTTGGTTTTTTTTTTGTTTTTTTTTTTTTTTTTTTTATGATATTTTGTAAATTTTGTTTTTTATAAAAAGGGGAAAACCACTTTTGAAAATCAATTTAAAGCTTACATCCTTACTCCCCTTTATCTTTTATACTATATCTTCAAATTATCTATATATTTAAAATTATCTTTATAAAAGTTTAACTTTTTCCCTTTTTTTTTTCCCCTATCCCTTTTGATATTTGCCGTTGATTTCTGTAGCCACTACAGGAAAGGGTTTAGCATTTATTAGAATCAGATTCATAGATGGAGCAAAAAACAGGTAAAATGTTCAGAATCTAACAAAAGGGGGCCGGGTTTACCGGGGCCCCTAGCCAGCATAAAGGCTTGGAAACCCAAGGTCCTGTGGCTGTTGGTTTTTTGGCATCGGCTTTATAAAACTGTAATTAAGTTAATTCTCTCGCAATGTCAACAACGTTTTGAATCCAATTTTAAAACAATCTGCAATGACAAATATGAAGCTCTTAGATTTTCTATCGGCTTTCCTCTATTACTTTTTTTTTGGCGTAACCAGTTGACATGGAGCTACCTGTAAACAATGCTCTGGCGGCGGCTGAGGGTCGCGGTGTCCTGCCACGCGGCCCGGCGGCGCTGCTCGCTACGTGACCGTCGCTCCGCATTAATTTGGAGGAACGCCAAGGACCGCTAGTTACCGCTACCTTGCCCGCCGCCCCGTCCCGGTTCTGCTTTCTTTTCATCTCTTTCTCTCTTTCTCTCTCTCTCTCTCTCTCTCTCTCTCTCTCCCTCCCCCTCTCCCCTCTTTTTCTTTTTCTTTTATCTATCTTCTATTTTTATCTATCTATCTATCTATCTATCTCCTATCTATCTACCCATCCATTATCTTTTATACCTCCTCATTCATTCTTCATACATTCCTCACTCACTTTTTGTCGGATTTTTTGTCCGTCTGTCTGTTTTTTTTTCTTCTCCCCTCTCTCTCTCTTTTTTCCTTCCCCCTCTTTTCCCTCTCTCTCAATTCTTTTCTCTCCATCTCTCCTTTTCCCCTCTCTCCTCCTCTCCTCCCCTCCCTTCCCCCTCTCTCTCTCCTCTCTAAACCCCTCTTTCTATTATCTTTTATCTTTATTTATCTATTTATCTATATATACATCACTCATTCATTCATACATTCACTCACTCTCTGTCTGGGCCCCTCTGTCTGTCTTTTCCTTTTCTTTTCTCTTTCTTTTTGTCCCTTCTCTCCCCCTCCCCTTCTTTCTCCTCTCTCTCTCTCTCTCTCCTCTCTCTTTTCTCTCCCCTCTCTCTCTCTCTCTCTTCTCTCTTTTCTCTCTCTCTCTGTCTCCTTCCCCCTCCTCTTCCCCCCCCCCCCCCTTTTTTTTTCCCCTCTCTCTCTCTCGCTCCCGCCCATCCCCCCTCTCTCCCTTTTCTTTCCCCCTCTCCTCTCTCTCCCCTCTCTCTTCTTCTTCCCCTTTTTTCCTTTTTCTTCTTTTTTTATTTTTTTTATATATCACCAAAACTAACAAATAACACCTTAATTTTAATTACCATTCCCGTTTTTTTCTTCTTCTTTTTCTTTTTCTTTCCTTTTCCTTTTCCTTTTCCTTTCCCGGGTTTTCCTCTCTCTCCTTTTTCCCTCTTTTCCTTTTCTCCTCTCCTTTTCTCTCTCTCTCTTTTTCTCTCTTTTTCTTCTATTTTTCTAAACCTTATTTTTCTGTTTTCTATCTTCTTTCTTCTGTCTAATTAAAACAGTTGTTCTCTTTTTTCCCTCTTCCCTTCCTTCCTTTCCTTTTCCTTTTCTCCCTTTTTAAAAAAAAAAAATTTTCCCCAAAAATTTTCCCAAAATTACAATTTCGGGGAAAAAAAGGATCACCCGAACACTTTTCATAACCCCTAAAATACAAACACCCTCTTCCCTTCTTTTTAATTTTATCCCCCATTTTTTTTTTTCTTATTATTATTATTCTATTATTATCACACATTATTATTTTATTATTAATCTTTTTTTTAATAATTTTCTTTTATTTTATTAATTTATTATTTTTATTTTATTAATATTATTTATCCTCCCCCTTTTTTTAATTGTTTTCTTTTATTTATATAATCAAATTAAAAAAACTAAGAAAGGATGAAAAAGGTTTGGGGGGGGGGGAGGGGTTTTTTTTAAAAAGAGGTTTATCCCGAAGGGGCCCCCGGGGTTTTTTCCAAAACAAAACCAAAAAATTTTTTAAAAAGGGGTCTTTATTATATTATATTTTTTTATATTTTATTTATAATATTTTATTTATTTTTAAAATATTTTTTTACATTTTTTTATTTTTTTTTTTTTTTATTATAATAAAAATAACCCAAAATTTTAGGTAAAATTTTAAATTTTTAAAAAATGAAATGAAATTAAAAAAGTTAATTAATTTTAAAAAATTTAGTATAAAATTTTTAAATAAATTTTAAATAATAATATTAAAAAGAAAAAAATAAATATATATATATATTTTATATTTATATATATATATTAATATTTTATTAATATATATAATATAAAATAAAATCTATATTTAAAATATTTTATATATATATATATATATTTTTTTTTTTTTTGGGGTTTATTTTGTATTTTTTTTTAATATTATTTTAAACCCCACACCCCGACCAAGAAGGGGGCCCAAACACCACCCCACCCCCCCACAACCACCTTTTTAAACAACCCCCACCCCCCCCCACAACAAAGACGGGGGGCCCCCCCAAAAAAAAACCCCCCCAAAAAAACCAACACACATTAGGCAGGCCCCACAACCACCAAACCGATACACAACAAAACCCCAAAACAACCAACCCAACCCAAAAACAACCCCAAAAAGCGGGAAAAAGAACCAAAAAAAAAAAAAAAATATATATATTAAAATATATTTATCTAATATATAATTATTGAATATTTTTTTTTTTTGTTTTGTGTGTGTGTGTGTGTTTTGTGTGTGGGGGTGTGTGTGATTTTTTTGGGGGGGGGGGGGGGGGGATTTTTTTTTTTTTTTATATATATAAAATATATATATATAATATTTTATTAATTTATATATATAAATTTTATATATATATTTATTTATTATATAATATATATATATATATTTTTAAATATTATTATTATGTTCAATAATATCCTTAATTTTTTATAGAAAAAATAAAATTTCAATTTTATATAAAATATATATATTCAAAAATATATATAATATTTTCAAATATTTTTATATAAATTATATTATTTTTATATTTAAAATTCCTATCCTACTACTCTCTACTATAATTTTATTTTTTATTTTATTATTATTATTATTTTATTGTTATTATTATTATTATTATTATTATTCACACACAACCCCAAACCCAACCCCCCAACCCCCCAAACCCAAAAATATTATATAAAATTTTATAATATATATAAATATATATATAATATATATTTTATATAATATTAATTTTATAATATTAGATTTATATATATTTTTTATTATTTTTATTAAATTTTTATTTATTATAAAAAAATTTTTTAAAAGGCCCTACGACATACTAACAAAAATTATTTATTTTTATATATATATATATATTATATAAAATTTTATATATATATAATATATAAAATATTTAGGGGGATATAACATTAACCCCCCCTTTTTTTTTTTTATTCCCCCTTTTTTTATTTTTATTTTATTTATTGATATTATTATTAATTGTTTAATTTTTTTTTATTTTAAATTTTATATGAGATTTTTTTTTTAATATATGTTTTTTTGCTGTTTTGTAGGTACCACTTTCAAGTTACTTTCCTTCCCGGGGATTTTTAAATTTTTTATTTTTATATATATAATTTAAAATTTTTTAAAAATTTTTTTTTAAAAAATAAAAATTTTTAATTTTTTTAAATATATATTTTAATTTTTAATTTTTTTTTATAAAAAAAATATTTATATAATTTTTATTTATTTTAAAAGAATTATTTTTGCCCTGTTTTTTTTTGTTAGAATCCATTTTTAGTTTTTTTTGCTTACACACCCCTTTTTTTAAATTAAAAAAAATATATTAAATTTAGATTTTTTAAAATTGTTTTTTAATATTTATTATAATATTTTTTAAAATTTTAAATGTGTTTTTGGGTGGTTTGTTTTTTTTTGGTTTTTGTTTTGTGGGTTTTGGTTTTGTTTTTTTTTTTTGTTTTTTTTGTTTTTGTTTTTGGTGTTCTATAAAATAATTAAATTTTATATATATTATATAGATATATATATATATATATATATATCTATATATTATTATTTATTTTTATATATTTTTTTATATATATAATTTTATAAAAATATATTTTTATAAAATATTTTACTTATTTTATCCTATATTTTACTTTTTTTTTTTTTTTGTTTTTTTTTTTTTTTTTATGTTTTTTACTTTATTTTTATTTTTTTATACATTTTTTTATATATATACATTTATAATATATATGGTTTTATATAAAAAAAAATTTAAAAAACCCCCAAAAAAACAAAAAACCCCCCCCCAAAAACATACAACAAAAAAAGAAAAAGAAAAAAAAACACAAAAAAATACCCCCCCAAAAAAAAAAAACAAAAAAAAAAAAAAAAAAAAAAAAAAAAAAAAAAAAAAAAAAAAAATTAAAAAAAACCCCCAAACAAATTAAAAAAAAAAAAAAATAAAAAACAAATAAAATAAAATATATTTTATTTTTAAAAATTTAATTTTTTAAAAATCTATTAATTATATTTATTATATTATATAATAATATATATATTTTTAGAAAAATAAATTTAAAATATATATATTATATATATATATAAAATATAATTTTTATTTTTATATATATATATTTTATATATATATTTTGGGGGGTGTGGGGTGTGTGTGTGTGTGTGGGGTGTGTGTGTGTGTGTGTGTGTGTGTGTGTGTGTATTTTTTTTTGGGTGTGTGTGTTTTGGGTGTTGTGTGGTGTGTGTGGTTTTGTGTGTGTTGGGGGTGTGTGTGGGGTGTGGTGGGTGTGGTGGGTGGGGTGTTGTGTGTGTGTGTTGTGTAATAACTTTGTGGTGATGGGTAAATAAACATCAGGGAGCTTTACTGAGTCTAATCAGGGCCCTAAACTAGGGTTGGGGATTGCAATTTGGCGTGCGTGTTACAGTCGGTGCTGCCTCCCTCCCCTTTTCCCCACAAAAAACAGGGCCCCCAAACAAGGAAAGTGATGGCGAAAGCAATTACCCCTTTTGGGGATGAAAAATAAGCACAGGGCCATTTTCCTTTTGGGCTGACCTCAGGACGATTTCCCCGAGGAGCGGATAAGCCCAAACGGGTTTTTTCCCTTTTTTTTAAGGCTTCCCCCCTCGGATAAACCCCGGTTTTAATCCGCGGAAAGGGCTCCTGGGGGTTTCCATACACTGGGGTTTTTGTCAAACATTTCCCCTACAAAAAAAGCTTTTAAAAGGCCCCCCCTATGGGGCTGTTCAAAGCCCACTTCCCTTGGGATGCTCTGGGGCGTCTTCCCGGGGTTCCCCGGGAGGGGAAAAAGGCCGGTCTTTTTTTCAAACCACTGCCTCCCTGACTTTTTCTCACGGGCCGAATTCCCTTATCGTCCCTTTTTGTGGGTTTTTTTGGATGGCGACGCGAAGTTCTGTAGTTTACTATACTATGGTTACCGTTGTTGTTGCTATTTATTTTTTATTGTCGCTGTTACTCTTTTTTTTTTTTTTTTTTTTGGGGGGGGTCATTATCATCATTATTTTCATTGTTAATATGAGAATAATATATATTTTCTTATGATAAAGGAAGCCATTTCTTGGATGAAGTTTGCGACCCTGCCTTCTGAATTTATATGCATGCACTTTTGCGGCTCCCTTCTACCCCCTCTATCTACGAGTATCTATCATTCTATCTATCTATCTATTCATCTATCTATCTATCTATCTATCTCTCACTTCCTTTTTCTCTCACACTCACCCCCCTTCCCTCTCTCTCTCCTCTCTCTCTCTCTCTCTCTCTCTCTCTCATCCCCCTTTTCTCTCTCCCTCTCCCTTTTCTCTCTCTCCTTTCCTCTCTCTCTCTTCCTCCTTTTCTCTCTCCCCCGCCTTTTCTCCTCTGTTTCTCCCTCTCTATCTATCTATCTATCTAAACTCTCTGTCGGTAATTAAAACGACGGCCGTTTATTTAATTTTTGGGCAGAAATTCTTTTGGGAGGATGGGTTTAAACCGGGGGTTGGCATGGCCCCCCTGGTGCAGATGAAGGAACCCCCCGGGGGGCGTAAACCCCAGTAGGGGGACCCTGGCGGGTGACCCCGGGAGGAGGCAGCGTCCGAGCAGGATCGTGACTCGGGGCAGAGGGATTGTACGGGCAACGGAAGTGGGCAAAGGTCATGAGAGATGTGGGCGTCACCCCTGCCACCCTGGGGGGGTGACTTGAAGGCTTCTGATCACTCAGACTCTCTCTCTCTCTCTTCTCTCTCCCCCTCTCTCTCCTCTCTTCTTCCCCTTTTTCTTCTCTTTCTCTCCTCTCTTCTATCTATCTATCTATCTATCTTTCTCTTCTCCCCCTTCCTCTATCTATCCATCTATTTTACTTTTTCTTTCTCTCTCCTCTCTTTTTCTTTTTCCTTCCCCTTTTTCTTCTCTCTATCCTCTTCTCCTCTCTCTCTCTCCCTCTCTCTCTCACCCCTTTTTTCTCTTTCTCTCGTCTTTCCCCTCCCTCTCTCTCTCCCCTTCATCTCTCTCCTCTCTCTCTCCTCTCTCTCTCAAGAAACCCTAAAAAAAACAGAGAAACACCAAACCCCCAAAACCGTTAAAAGGGGGGCAGATCCCTCCCAAAAACAGTCTAACCCCTTTTCATCAAACCCTTGTCCCCCCAGACACAACGAAGAAGGGAAAAAACAACGCTTAAACTGAAAAATTTCAAAAAATTTCAATGCAAAAGCCCATAAGACAGTGATGAACCTGACTAAATCCCACTTCACGGGGTCCCTAAGGGGGAAAGGGCTTAAACCCGAACTATTAAGACCTGAAAAGCTTTTTTCCCCACCATGTTAATGGTTTTTTAAAAAGAAAAAATTTCAAGGGGGCGATCAAACGTTTTACAAGGGGAACGCCCCTTTAGCGTTCCATGACCAATCGCTAATGTCTAAAAATAAAAGCAAATTTAAAAGCTCAAACTCCCTCGGATTTTTGAGGGAAAATTAAAAAGCTAATTAGGAGAGAACCCTAGACATTTTTTTGGGATAAGTGAAAATTTGGGTCCCAGGAAAAGGACAGTAATTTTATTAATTTCCAAAATATAAATTTTTTAATGTTTATGCAGGGCGAGGAGGAGAAATAAAGTATATATGTATCAATACCCTGAAGTCAACGCTACAGCATTAACAAAACTGGGCCCTGAAGATGTCTGGGTTACCGTAAAAAAACAAAAATGCTTTCCCTTTCCCTTTATTCTGGCTGTCTATGGCCCCCCCCATGCTACCTCGGGGAAACTTTTTAATACATTGAAAAATTTTTTTGAGAAATGTCTTTTTTAAAAGAAACCGTTTTTTCATCTTAGGTGCCTAAAGGGTGATTAACAAAAACCAATGCTAATTTTTTTTAAAAAAGTTAAGAAAAATAAAATTTGGGAAAAAAAATAGAAGCCTACACGAATTACACCCCTTCTTTTTTAAAGGGGTTTTTAAAAATAACTACAGATTTAGAAAACATTCTCCCTTTGATGTCCTCCCGTATCATTTGGGAAAACCATGAACTTTTCACGATGACGTTAAATATAAAGAAAAAAAAAGAGACCCCCAGTAAAAAAACTTTTTGCCCATTTTAAACACTATTTATCCTCAATCTTTTTGCGAGCTTACTTGTTTTAAAAAAAATTACTCTATCCAAAAATTTTTTTTTTTTTTCCCGACAGAAAAAATGTTAAAAGACAAGTAACTATCCTCACGGAAGTTTTAAAAGCAGCATTTTATGCGCTTGGGTCTCCTACGTAAACACAACCCTCAAAACGTCCCCCTGCCCCATGGGTAAAAAACATCAAAAAGAGCCATTAAACGGTGAAACAAAGCCCACCAAGCCCTTAAAAAAATACAGAAATGAGGGGGCCCTTCAGGGAGATTTTTAAAATCAAAAGAAAAATGTAAAATTGGTAATTTCAAAAGTGCAAAAAGAAATTTTTCAGAAAAAATACACAGAATAACTCCCAATAAAATGAAAAATTTTTTAAAACACTATGCCCCACCCCAAACACCTCCTAATGATTGCACAAAGGGCCCATACAAAGAACCGACCATTTTAATGACTTTATTCAAAATTGGGAAAAATAACTTATGGCAAACAATTCTTCTACGTTTACAAAAAACACAGACGGGCCCGGGGTTACCCCAATTTTTTTTTAGAAACCCCAACCAGTGGAAAGTAAAAACAATCCTCTTTTGTAATAAAAAATCTTCGCGAAACAAATGCTTTTAGGGGCAGACGGCATTGCCCTTTCGCTTTATCAGAGAAAAGTCTACTGCAACTGGGACATTTTCTGACGGTCATTATTAAAACCCCCCTCTGGTTACGGGGTCTTTCCGTCGCTTTGGAAAAATGGTAAAAGTAACACTAATTTTCAAATCGGGGATATAGACGATGGGCAAAGATTTCGCCCTATTTTCAATACTCCCTATCTTTTTCCCAAAAAATTTAAAAAATTTTAGCAAAACAACTGACGAGTTTTTCCCGGGGGCCCAAGACTTATTTCTAAAAACAAAATGGTTTTAAAAAAAATAGGTTCCTAATGAAACGCTTTACTGCAAAAATACTGATGAAATTTTAATTAAAATAGACAAAAAACAGGGAAAATTTTCTCCCCTTATCGCCCTTTTTAAAGGGTTTTGAAAACTGTCAACCCCGGGAAAATTTTCCCTTTAAAAAATTGTAATCATAAAAAGGGTACCTTTTGGTTTAAAAGTTTTTTTAGATACAAGGACCCCCAAACGGTAAGAATCAAAAATGATATGTCATCAAACAAAAATACCTTTTTTTGTTCCCCCAAGTCTCTATTTTTAAAGGGCCGATTTTTCCCCTTTTCAAATTTTTATAAATGGGTTTATCAAAAATAGCCCCTAAATGTCTTTTTTGGGCATTTCGGGCCCATGATTTTTAAAAGTTTCTTCCCTAGTGACTTCCCAAAAAAAAACAACTTAAATACGTTAATAAGAAACCCCAAAAATCTCTTACACAAGCAAAATTTTTTTTTGACACAATGCCTTAAACTAAACCCCATAAAAATAATGTATATTTTATAGGTGTTTTGGGAGAACAAACAAATTCCCAAAGACACAAACCTAAAATTTGAAGGGTTCTCTATCAAACCGACACTTTAGGGAAAAACTAGGATACAAATTTGACAATTCATGACATTTTTAACCCACTTTTACAAAAACACAGGAAAAATAGGGGGGGCGTACCCCCGATATATCTTAAAAAAACACATAAAAATCAAAAACACCCACTTAAAACCCAGAATCATTTTTGTTCAAACCCCTAGCACTAAGAAAAATTTAAATATTTTTTTCAAACATTTGGGGATCGACTGAAAAACCCCCCAGATGCAAAAAATGCAAAAAATTTCAAAACTTTGCCCGCCAGAGTAAACCCTAGGGAAAATCATTAAAATTTTTCAAAAATCCCCCCCCCAATCAAAAAAATTTAAAAGGGGGGGTTTAAAAATCCATTCTAAATGCAGCTATGAAACATTTTATTCATTTTTCAAACCCTTTCATGGAAAATTTTCCAAAAAGGTTAATGCCCCTTGCAAAATAAAGGAACACATCAGTTTTCCTTACACGTTCCAAAATAAATTCCCTTTTTGTAAGAGATCGAATCCTAACAGGGGCACGTCAAAAGGAAAAACGTGGACCCAAGATTGGGAAAATGATCCTATAATTAAAAAGCATTTAAAAACTTCTTTAATTTTTAAAAAGAAAAAAAAGAAACCTCTTAAAAACCCCAAAAGTAAAAAAATTTAAATTTTTAAAGTTTTATGGAAAAAATAACCTTTTTAATTTTAAAGGAAAAAGTGTTTTGGGCTTTGACTTTGACTTTTGACTCCCCCTCTCTTCTTTCTCTCTCCTTCTCTCTCCTTCTCTCCCCTCTCTCTTCTCACTCCTTTTCTTCCCCCTTCTTCTCTTATTTTCCCCCCCTCCCTTTGCTCTCTCTCTCCTTTTCTCTCTCTCTTTTCTCCTCTTCTCTTCTCCTCCCCTCTTTTCTCTCTCTCTCTCCCTCCCCTCTTTTCTTTTCTCACTCTTCTTCTATCTATCTATCTTTTCTATCTATTATCTTCTCTTTTCCCCCCTCCCCTCTCTCTCTCTCTCCCTCTCTCTCTCTCTCTCTCTCTCTCTCTCTCTCTCTCTCTCTCTTCTCTCTCTCGCTCTCTCTTCTATCACATATCTTGCTCTCTCTCATTTCTATTCTCTCACACCACTACTCCTTCCTCTCTCTCTCTCCTTTGCTCTCTCTCTCTCTCATCTCTCTCTTTTTCTCTCTTTCTCTCCTCTCTCTCTTTTTCTCTCTTTCTCTCCTCTCTCTCTTTTTCTCTCTTTCTCTCCTCTCTCTCTTTTTCTCTTTTTCTCTCTTTCTCTCCTCTTCTCCTCTCTCTCTCTTCTCCTCTCCTTTTCTCTTCTCTCTCTCTCTCTCTCTCCCTCTCTCTCTCTCTCTCTCTCTCTCTCTTCTCTCTCTCTCTCTCTCTCTCTCTTCTCTCTCTCTCTCTCTCTCTCTCTCTCTCTCTCTCTCTCTCTCTCTCTCTCTTCTCTCTCTCTCTTCTCTCCTCTCTCTCTCTCTTCTCCTCTCTCTCTTCTCTCCTCTCCTCTCTCTCTTCTTCTCCTCTCTCTCTCTCTCTCTCCTCTCTCTCTCTCTCTCTCTCTTCTCTCTCCCCTCTCTCCTCTCTCCCTCTCTCTCTCTCTCTCTCTCTTTCAATCAGTCAATCTCTCAGTATCTGAACCCGAAGCGGCCAATAGGCCTAACCTAAGATTTCCACAATCGCAACCAATTACAAATATTTTGGTTTTGTCTTTTGATTTTGTGGCGACTTGACCTAAGGACGTTCCTTTGTTTTTTGTTTGTTTGTTTGTCTGTTTGCCTTTCATTCTTTAATCCATATCACGCCAGATCAAATATATGTTTCTAGTATGTTAACCATATATATAAATGCTCGATATACAAGGTTTTATATACGACTTTAGCAAAGACATGAAAGTCTGTCTTCTGCAAAACTGGCGCAGAACCCGCCTCCGGTCTCGCTCCGTCACACACACGAGTATTCCAGGCGAGCGTAATTTACCCATGACAGCCATGGCACACGAAGGCTTCCAATCAGTGTATGTGGTTACAATATGCTGACACAGACAGAAACAAGTGTGAGTTTTGCATTAGGCTATGTAAAGTCCAACTCGAGATGGCATATATAGTGCACCGATCACCTACATACCTCAGGTGTTTGCAAGTGACATGTGCAGCACATGTGGCACAAGGAAGGGAAGAAACGCACACCCACACGCGCCACTCAGATTGAATACGGTAATTTCGCTTGTCAGATATTCTGCCGAGGGAATGTCCGTTATATCCAGCCTCAGTGACAGGCTCGGTGCCTTCGGGAGGCGGAGGGACCAAGACACCACATGGTGCTTCACCCCGACCCGCAACCCTCTCCGAAGGGAGAGTTTCCCCGGAGTGACGTGCTTGGTCACTCAGGGATTTATTGGAGGGTATTTAGGAGACGGAGGAGGGAAGAAGGCCCCGGAGGGCGGAGACCTTGGCCTGGTGCCCGCTGTCTATTGTGGTGGGGAGCGCGCGGACCCGCCAGTGATCCCGAGGGTGCTGGGGAGGCGAGAGGTCTTAGTATTGTGTCGCGCACTTTCTCGCGCATCTTGCCACCGCCATGAAGGAATGGGTCAGGCTTTTTAGTGATGTAGTGACGCGGGCTTTTTACGGCACGAGGACTCCGGCTGCGACTCCGGCGTCCGGGTCCAACGAAGATCCTGCTCAACAGACTCCTGCTGCGAGTCCTCCGTTGACAGCAGTGACCTCTCTACCTACAGCAGGTAACGCAGCTACTGGTCCTCCCCCTCCCCCCCTCGCGACACCTCCCCAGACACCCCCCTGCGCCCCCTTAGGTTTCCCTCAGTCGTCCTCAGCCCCGGTCTCGATCCCCCCGAGCCTTCCTAAAGACGGCCAGCAGAGCGCGTCCGCGAGGCAGTCCTCCCCGGCAGGAGCTGCCCAGTCGCTGTGGTCGCGGTTCTACGGTTCCGCACCGCCAACTCAGCCTCAGGAAAAGGCTGTCAGTGACACAGGGCAGGAAAGGGGAAGAGGCCGTGGGCGTGGACGAGGTGGGGGCCGAGGGCGTGGTAGAGGGGCGTCTCTTGAAGGCGGCAATGACAGTCCGAAACTTCCCAAGGGAAACCAGCATCCCCAGAAACCCTCCCCGTCCTCCTCTCCCCACAGCGCTCGAAATTCCAATTCATCAGTCCCTCCTCGACCGAAACGACCTGGCTCTTGGCGCCAGTTGCCCGGCGCTCTGTCTCGCTCCCTGAGTCCCGAAAAGCCGTCCGTGACTCAGCCTCCGCCGGTGGACGAGGACGGCTTCACCCTCGTGCAGCGACGCAGCAAGCCGGGGCGACCTCCACCCAGTCCTCGCTCGAACGGAGCTGCCAGTCAGGGCGAAGACACCTTCTATGATGCGCAATCCAGCTACGATGTTTTTGTAAAAGATGACTTTGTTCTGAACAAGGACGATTTCCCAGGCATCCAGAAGGGCAATGGGACTAGTCAAAGGCCAGGAGCGTCGCGATCGCCGTCGACACACAAGCGACCTGCCTCTCAAGAGTCAGGAAACTGCAATCGAGCCAGGAGCAGCAGTGCCAACGATGGTTCTTCACAGAAGGAGGAGTCCAAGGAACAGCCTAATAAATCCTCCAAGAACCAAAATCGAAAATTGCTCTCTGTCAGTCAGTCGCCCACTAGGAATAAACAAGAAAAGGCAAAAGACAAAAAGAATGAAGCTGAAAAGCAAAAGGTAAAGCCTGAAGTAATAAAACAAGATCAAGCACTTTTACAGAAGCAACAGAAAGATCAAAAAACTTTTGAGAGCGAGAATGACATTTCGAGACTGAAGGAAACTCCCGACGACAAGAGATGTGGAGCGACGGTTGGTAAACATACCCAAAAGAACGAGGTTGAAATAGATGAGTTAAATGCAAGTGTAGATTCCCAAAAGAAATCAACAAAGAAAGTAGACAACAAAAAGCCAGAAAGCAAAGTGGCTATAGGAGAGAATGAAAAACTAGTAAATGACGCCAGTGATAAAGGAAAGCCCATCGATAATAATGAGGAATTCACAGTAAATAATGAAAACAGACCAAAAAAGACGAAAAAGAAAAATAAGCGAAAATCAGGTAAATCCGACAACCTCGAGGCCGAAGACGCAAGCGCAACGAAGGAGCAGCAGGTGAGTCTTCCTGTTGGTCCTCAAGAAAAGTCCTGTGAGTCGGACAGGCAGATCGACCACACACAAGAAACCGAGACGCAGATATCAGAAAGATCCACGGATGAAAAAGCTAACGTTGTGGTTCTCAAGACTCCTGACGTGGATAAGCACGCAGTACAGAACACAGATGAAATTCCGAAGGAATCAGTACCTGCAATGGACAATTTATCTGGCTATGTAATGGACCACTGCCACACGCTCATTCCGAAGGCGCAGAAACCTGGGAAGGAAACAGAGCAAAAAGATACCACAGAGGGTGAAGGAAAGAACCGCGCTGGACTCGAAGAAACGATTTCAGATAAGGTACCGAATGACGTAAAGGATAATGAAATTATTCAGAGAGATGAGATGCAGTGTGATGAATATTCCAGCACAGGTCAGAAGAACAACGAAAGTCAAGGCACGAAGAAAATCGTAATCATAGAGGAAGACAAAGAGTTATCACCAGAAACGGTGAAGCCAGAACAGGAAGAGAAAACTGAGTCTCCTGTAGATGTGAAGCTCGAGATATCTCAAGAGCCAGTGGAGCTAGAACAGGAAAAGGAAACCGAGTCCCCCGTAGATGTAGAGGTCGAAAATTCAGTGTATGACACCGCCAAAACGTCGCCAGAGGAAGATCATTTGCAAGAACGTACTGACAAACCTCAAGTAGATTCCAGCGACGAGTCTTGCGAAGTAACCTTTGTCTTTCCAGAGAGAAGGGAGAGCTTTAATGATGACATTGACGTAAGTGAAGTTGATATGCAGGTCAGCATCGTCTTACAAAATGTCGCTAGCAGTTTAGAGAACTCCGAAGACTCGGAAGGAAACGGGGATTCTACTGAGGTAGAACATTCCTTTGAATGCAGAAGTACTGACCACGACCCGGGGGGATTAATCAGTGATTACATGAAAACTCACACGATATATACAGACGACGAATCAAGCGACGTAGATGATTATGAGCAGATGACTGACACCGAGGAAAATGACCTTTCTAAAGATGTAATAAGGCATATGGAGACAATTGCCGAGGTAGCTGATGAAGCATTATCTAATGAATGCGAGGAAGTAAATGTCAAAAATGAAAGTCAAGAAGAGAAGGCTGCTGACCAACCAACCCCGACAGGTCAGAACCTAGGTAGCGAAATTGAAATTACAAAATTGAAAGACATTATATTAGAGAAAAAGAAAAATATCCAGACAATACAAGACGCGTTGAAAGGACACGTGGTGGATATAAGCCAACTGAGAGGAGATGCCAAAGAACACAAGGACTCCAAGGACTCACTGCCTGACGTCGACAAGAATAAGGAGGATAATAAGGACGCCTCCGATCTGAGCAGCAAACGCAGACAAAGTCCCGACGGGGCTGAGGCCGACGTCGGGATGCTGTGGGTGATCGAGAAGTCCGTCGTCAAAGGGGAGAAGGACATCAACAGCCTGAACAAGACCATTGCCGAGACGATGAACAAAAGTAAAACCGACGAGACAGTAACAGATAAGGATAAGACAAATGATGAGAACGTAAAGGAAGGTGAAGCACCGAAGCAACGCGGCGAGAAAAAGAAAGAGGATGAAGAAATAGAACGACTGCTTGAAGAGGAAAGGCTTCAGAGGAAGAAAAAACGGGAAGAGAAATATAAGAAAGAGGAGGAGATAGACCTAATGAGACATGAAATAAAGATAAATCTAGAGAGACGGAAGAAATCAAAACAAAAAGAAGAATATGTTAAAGAAGGCAAGGAAGAGGTGGAGGAAGGACAAACTAAAAGGGAAGATTCGAAAGAAAAGGAAGTAAAACAGAATATCGAAGAACATAAAGAAGCAACGCCAAAAACGAAGGAAGAGCATGGGAGAACTACAAAAGAAGAACCAAAGAAACAAACAAAGGATAAGGAAGGGGACAGAATTAAGGAAACGACACATACACAGGATAACGCTCTAAAGGAAATTCAGAATCTGCAATGTGACGAGAGGGAGAAAGAGGAAAGGAAAGATAAGAAGAGAAATAACCGCGATCAAGAATCAAAGGAACCAGAAGCAAAGTGCGAAGTGCATGAAATTGAAAACATCGGTGACGAGGCACTCCGAAGACGGAGGGAGAAGGAGGAACGAAAGGAAAAGAGAAGAAAACGGCGAGAAGAAAAAGCAAGAATAAAAGAGGCGCTACGAAGTGCTCAGAGCGGTGACGAAAACTTATTGCAAGACCTTCGCCGACTGGAAATGGAAAAGCGAAAAGAAAAAGAGGAAAGGAGACTGAGGAAACAGAAGCGCGAACAGGAAGCAAAGAGCCCGGAAGCCAGAGAACCCGAGCAAGAGGGAAGGGAGCGAGACCGGAGGGAGCGAGAGGTTGACGAAGGGAATGAAAGACAACGAAGTGGAGAAAGGGAGGAGGCAGAGCGGCACGAAGAGAGCCAAGAAAATGCCATCGAACCTAAACGAGAAACAGCAGAGGAACGCAAGGAGAAAAGGGACAGAAACATAAAGAAACGAGAGGTAAAAGCGGAGCAGGAAGAGGCGCTGCGTCATAGCATAAATAACAAGGGCAGCTTCGGTGACTCACCTGCCACTGTTATATCTGTGCTTGACGACTGCAGTTCCTTGCATGACCGAGCTCCGGACGCACATGACGGGAAGACGAAGGCCAAGGAAAATGATAAAGCCAAACAAGAAAGCTACCCTGAGAAGTCCCACTCGATAAGAAAAGGCGACGAAACGGAAAAACCTTCAATCCGGGAGGATAAAAGAGAATCGCCAAAAGTGGACGAGACACAGACTGCGAAATCCGACATGGAAGAGAGCACAGTCAAGGAGCGCAGCTCCAGAAGGGAGGACAGAGGCCAGGAGGAACCGACGGCAGAAGCGGTGCAAGCGGCTGCAAGACGAAGGGAGAAGAACGGAAAATGAAGAGGCAGCGGAAGCAACGATTGGAGGACTGTTTAGCGACATTTCCAATCTCACTGTTCTTAAGAAATTCGAGGAACTGGTTGCCGAACGGAGAAAGAGAAAAAGCAAGCGTCTGGAGAATGATTCGAACCAAGAGCCCCCAAAAGAGGAACCCGCTGAAGCTCCGAGACGAAGGAGATTGCCTCAGCAGGAAGGAACGAACGGAGGTGAAGCACCCACCTCCAAAGACCCGAAGAAAGAGGAGGGATCTTCTGTCCCCGAGGGCCAGCCAGCGCGAAGGAGGAGGCGAGCCGAGGAGGAGGACCAGGTCAGCAAAGACTACGAGGAGATCTTTGCGCGACGCCGTCAGCGGAAGAGCCGCCTGGTGGAGGGTGACAGCAGCCAGATAGATGACGACCGCCGCTCCATGTTCGCCTCCGAGAGTCAGGATTCTCAGCCAGTAGCAGCGAGTGACGCCGAGAAGCACTTCGAGGAAATCCTTCAAAGGAGGAAGCGCA
>NC_051387.1:32571462-32573962 GCF_015228065.2 Penaeus monodon | reverse complement strand
CTATTATTCTTACTATCATTATTATTATTTTATTATTATTAATTATTAGCATGTATTATTAGCATTAGTATCTATATATAGTATAGCAAATTATTATATGTATTAGGGGGTGTATCACATGATTATTATTTATTATTTTAACATTTATTATCATTATTATTATTGTATATTATTATAACTATTATTTATTATCAATTATTTGATTATTATTACCATATACTAGTCATATTATTATTATTTATTACTATTATTCATATTATTAATGTTGATTATCATTATTATTTATTATCATATATAATATTATTATTATTGTATTATCATCATATAATTATATTATTATTTATTATTAGTAATTGTTTTTATTCTAATCATTATTATTTTAATTGTTAATCATTATAATTTTAATTTGTTATAATTATTGTTGATATTATCATTATCATTATTATTATTATTATTATTATTATTATTATTATGGTTGTTGATGTTGTTGTTTTGTTCTGTTGTTATTGTTATTGGTATCGTTATTATTGTTATCATTATCACCATTACCATCATTATTATTATCAATATTATTATTTTTATTATTAGTCCTACTACCACTACTACTACTATTGCTATTATTATTATTGTTATTATTATTATTGCTATTATTATCATTATTATTATCATAATCATTAATATCAGTATTATTATCATTGTTATTTTACTATCATTATTATTATTATCATTATTATTATCATTATCATTATTATCACCATTATCATCAAGATATGGTTCTCATTATTATCATTATTATTGTAGGACAGGGCACTTGAAAAAAAAATAATAAAAATATTTTCAATATTATTATGTTTACAATTTTTACTGTTATCATTGTTCCTATTTTATCATCCGCATTGGCATTATTATTATTATTGTAGTGTGATCTCTTACTCTCTCTTGGTGCTGGTGAGTGAAGCGCAAAGGACCTGGTTAACCCCGGTAACGGGGGGGGGGGGGGGGATTTTAATTATTTCCATGCGTTTGTTCCTGCGTGATAATCTCCTTCTGATGTTCTGCCAACCATTAACCAATGAAAAATCTTAAAAACAAAAAATGTAAAAGAAAATGTGCTGAAGCCAGTAAAATAGCTAAACGCATACGAAAAACTAAAGAAGAGAGCTTCCAAAGTGGAGAGTGTGTTGCAGGCCTCGCGACCAAAACAAAAACAAACCAGCGTCAGGACTGAAAGCCTAAAAAAATCCCTAAACCGAAAAGTTGAATACGGCAGCATAAAACCCGGGTCTGAAGAAACTAAAAGAAGAAAAATAACTGATCACTCAGACTTCTTACTATGAAAGATTAAAAGTTACAGGCAAAAACGAGAGAACACCAGCCAAGTCCATTATCAAAAAAGGGTAAAACTATTCAGTCAGTTTTTTCTTAAGATCATGTCTAACTCGTCAGGTACATCAGTACTTTCTTCATCTCTTCTCGTTGTTCGCTTCAAAATGGCGACACTGTCTGTTATTCATCACACTCGCTGACTGGCTTGACCATCTCTTTTTATTTTTGAAACATTGCCTTGATGCCGTTATTTTTTTTATAAATATTTATTTTGCATAAATAAATTTTAAATCACAAAATAAAAATGGCCGAAAGCTAAATGAAAAGCATAGAAATAAAAACAGTAGAAAAAGAATGCAACGTCCGTAATAGGAAAGATAAACAAAGCGTAAAATGTCTCATCAAAAACTCAAAATAAAAAGTAAGTAAAATTGATACCTTTGAAGTTTACGGAATGTTTAAGATAATGAATAGAGCTAATTAAAGTTCATTAGAATATCTCGTTGTTAATTTATGAATAAAATAATCATAGAAACCCAAATGGAAAGGGGGAAACTGTAGTAAAACAATAAAAGCATATAAAACCGAGAAAATCTAGCAAAATAAAACGAAACGAGATAAGCGACGGGCAGTCCTCCGGCGGCACGAGATGCAGCATCCGAGACCACCTCTTATCATCAATATCACCATCATGTTTTTATCATTTTTAATATTATTTCTTTATCCTTATTAATATTGTTATCAAAATAATTGTTAAAACCATCATTATTCTGTTACAGTTATTAGTACTATTACTATTACCATAATCATAGCTATTTTTTCCTTGTCCTCCTTATTATGTCTTATCCTTTATTGTTATTATTATTATTATTATTATTATTATTATTATTATTATTATCATTATTATTATTATTTTTATTATTATTATTATTATTATTATTATTATTATTATTTATAATTATATTTATTGTTATGAATATTATTATTCTTGTTGCTATTGACAATATTTTTATTATCATTACCTTTTTTTATAATATTAATATTTTTTTATTCTTACACTTGTTATGGTTACCATAATTGTTTATTATCATTATTATCATTATTATTATTATTATTATTTATATTATTATTATTATTATTATCATTATCATTATTATTATTATTACTACTACTA
>NC_051387.1:32551462-32553962 GCF_015228065.2 Penaeus monodon | reverse complement strand
TGTGTGGCGGGGGGGGGGGGGATACTGCGAGTAGGCGGAATTAAAATGACAGAAGCATGACTCCATCTTCAGTCGGAGCGAGCGAGTGGGCGTGATCAAGTGGGTGGAACCTTCCGGTCATGGCGCAACAAGCCTTGGTGTTTGTTGACAGAAGTCTCTTTAAGATAAATATCCCGTTTTTTTAGACTAAAACAAATCACTTTTTTCTTGTATAATTTATCTCTCTTCTTCATCTCCTTCTTCTACTTTCTTTTTCTTCTTCTTCTCATCATCTCCTACTTTTTCTTCTTCTTCTGGCCTGCATTGCACCTGGGAGATTAGATGTTTACAAGTCAGATTCAGAAATATCCTTAATAATCAGTTCAGATTTTGATGACTTTAGAAGGTCGAACACAGACTTTGAGAATTGGAGACTGACGTTTTACTTATTATTATAACAGAAATGATTATTGTTATTATTATCATAATTATTTATATCATTATCATCATAACAGTCATCATTATAATTATTATTGTCACTATTATTATTATTATTTATTATTATTATTATTATTATTATTATTATTATTATTATTATTATTATTATCATTATTATTATTATTATTATTATTATTATTATTATTATGAAAAAAAAAATTATTATTATTATTTTTTTTAGTATTGTTGTTATCATTATTTAACGACTGAAGGACTAAGGCAATGCACAGTGACAAAGATAAGGAGTATTCCTTATTACAAAAATAAAAAATGAAAAAAATATTTGGAGGTGCCGCCAGTCTTAAGCTCCACTGCTGATCACGTCAAATATCAAGGTCATTTCCGCCAGTATATTAAGGAAGCGGAAGTAAACACTGAATTCATAAAAGCACTGCGAGATCGCACTTGTCCGCCATTACTTTCGCGGAGGAGGAGGCAGACAGAAGGCCTTCCGGGTTTTTGCTTGGTTTGTTTACGTTAAGAATCGAGGAGTACGACAAACAAGCTCGTAGTGTGCATAGTTTTGCGAATTTAAGGACAGCGTAGTTTCCAATGGATTGCTAACTGAAACAAGTCTCCGATGGGTGCAATATAATCAGCACTTCAAAAATATAGCGATCTAGAGTAAAAATAAAAACTGGGAGCAATGGATGTTACTGTGTTGAGTACCACTGCCTTTGTCGTCGAGGAATTCAAGTAGGAAACACGAGAAACTTACCAAAAAGATGGTTGGCGACAGCTGCCAAACCGACGTTGGCTCGAACGCCTATGGTTGCCAAGCTTAGGGAAAGCTGGCACTGGCACCTGCTCTTGCCACACCGGGTGCCGCGCCGCCTTTGACACTTGCGTCCGTCCTGACACTTGCCTTTTACCCTGACGCCCACGTTTGTCAAGGCATCTGTGTGCCCAGCGAGATATAAGATATGACATGCCCTAAGCTTTTATCGTGCATGTTAGTGCATGAAGAGGAGGTTCTATCTTTTGTAAAAGAGTGTACTCAAATGCCAACTTTGCAGTTTACTCCCTAGATTCTGTCTTTGTGTTTGCCTTCCAGTCCCTGACATGGTGGATTTACCCTCCCAGTATGGTCTGCTTTGCATAAGTTTCCTCCACAGTTCCATCACGCCATCATTCGCTTCATTTTATTGTCACTACATTCATTTATATTTAGTTATATTACATTTGGTTATCAAATCATACACAGTAATGGACACCATTCTATACCACTACGTTTTGTTTAGAAGTATTACATTATATATTGTTCGTTTTTTTCAAACTTCCATTGCATACTAGAAGGATATGTAATCTATATCAATCCATATACAACAGATCATTCATCTTTTTCCTCGTCTGAACAATCGACAGATGTAAGACCAAACTCCTCAGTCTACATATAAAATGAAAATAAAACAATTTCCATTCTATATAAACCCTTCTGCATATTCCTAACCACACTTGTGTTTTATATTATTCCAGTATAGTCATCGAACCTCGACGTACTCTGGAGTAAGTTATTTCTGTAAAACCTTTAGTGTTCTAGTGTTGTATCTCAATATGATTTGATGTTATGTAGGCTACGCGCTCGTACACAAAGTGTTTCGTTGCATGTAACAACAACCCAAACCTTCCTCCACACTTGTATAGAGGTTATATGTCCCGCATAGTATAGATCTTGCATCTGTGTTCTCACTTCTTGAGACCAACACAGCGTAGCCACATCATTAGATACCCATATGAGTTGCACGTGCCCTTGCATCTTGTACGTAATTTTCTATGTCTGTTTGCATACCTTTTTATCAATGTAATGTTTCTCTTCCTCTTCTTGTATGCAGTACATTTCTTTGAGCTACAAAAGTAGTTTGCCTGGATAAGTCAGTTGTGCTTGGCTGACGGGCAATATTTCATTACGATATCTATATTTTATGCGAGGTCAGTGCTACCCGTTTCTTTGTGCTCGTATGTTATGTATGTCTCAGTAACTACAGTGGAGGAGGGTGCAAGCTGTCTCATTTTAGCCAGACGT
>NC_051387.1:32536462-32546462 GCF_015228065.2 Penaeus monodon | reverse complement strand
AAAGAGTGAGATATTGTTTAGTGTAAGAGTATTATCATCTTTCAGTCTCAGTTGAGAACACCGGGTGTTCCACATCAAAGAGTATTTGTAGTGAGGAAGTTGACTCGCAGAGTAAAGTCATTCGCCCATTAAGAGTGCACCGTATACCCACCACTAACTCGCCTTCCTCGTTGCAGCTGAGCACGCCCTCCTCCAGCTTCGGGTCCAGGTACGAATCGAACGCCGCCAGCAGCAATGTGCCCACCGTGTCCTACCGCGCCGCTCTCAGCAGGGAGCGCTCGGCCTCCCAGGAGCGCGCCGCAAATGAAAGCAGGACAAACTACGGCTCTGGCTCAGGTAAGCACGCCGCGGCCCCTTGCTCTGTGGGTCTCGCTTGGCAATAAGGCTAGGTTGGGATGTTTACTTCATGCTCGGTATCAGGTTAATATTATTATGGTTACTCACTCTTTCCTGATATATTTGTTACTCTCATGACGTTTTAGTCACTTGAAAATGTAGCACTCAATTTAATAAACCATTTTTTTCTCAATGAATTCACTCTACTTGGCACCTTAAAGATTGAAAAAAATAATCTTTACTCTGTAATCATAAAAAATATAAATAAAAATCAGTAAGATTATATTATAATTAGGCATACATTCTTTGTATTCACATATGTTCCCACATGAATATGAACGCTAAAGCACATATGCTTTTACTAGCAAAGCTCCTAAGTTTAAATGTTTAACTGCAGAACTGATTGTACCAAATGATGACCTTCATAACAAATCTGCAAATCTGATATATCCAGTCGCTTCTAGGACTAGTACACTCCCTTCCTTACTAAAGGATTATGCAATCAAAGTATCAGAATAAAGAGCATATACATTATTCATTAGACGGGATACAAGACTGATGTCGAAATAGTTCGTTCTGCAGTTACTATGCTTAAGGATTCCCATTTTATGTACTGGACAGTGAAATATAAATCATTGGTCATTATAAGAACTGAAAAAAAGCAATTAGTTTAAGAGATAAATGGAAAAAAAGGTTTAAGAAACGTAGAGGACTTCGTCTTTAATGGATGCAAAAGGGAATAACTCTAATCCCTCAATAAAAGTACATCGACGACATCTTAAAACAATCCATGCCACAACATCACTGATGGTCACTGTGGTCTGCTAGGCTTCCTCCCACGCCCTCGCCCGACCTCGCTCAGGTTTGTGGGCGCCTCCACCACCTCCCTTCTCTCGCCAGGTACTCCAGCTTTCTCCATATCGCGCCTCTTTTCTTTTCAGTTTCAGTATTGCGTTTGCCACTTTAGTGTGAGCAAAACTGTCTGGCGTTCCTTTTATTTCCTTTTATGTTTTCTGCTGACTCATTACTTTGGGGACAAAGACCTTCGTTTTATTTCGGTTTCTTTTATATGTGTGCCACCAAGAGGACATAACCTAGCCTATAATCTAGTCTGTACGTCAGTATGTTTCAAAGTGTTTTGTTTTCTTCTCAATATCTTTTCTTACTTTCAGTGAATGTCATTTGTTTTGGTCACTGACCTTAACTGCGTTGATTATGCCTTTTTTTCTTTAGATGATAACGAGAAGTGAAAGATACTACATACTTGTAGCAAAGATAATACATCCTTATGGTAAAGTGGGGTAAACGTGGCATTGATGATGAATATTCATATTGACTTTTAAAATTAAAGTCCTTACTGTTATTTTAACCCATTCTCCATTGCAGGTGGCAGTACCTACAGCTCCCGCTTCGGCTCCAACAGCAACGAGAAGCCTTCTGGGGTTTCATCCATCGCTTCAAAGTTCGGAGACACGAAACCTGCGTCGCCCACTTACAGAGTCCGCCCCTCCTCCCTCGCCACCACCTCCGCCGCGCCCACCACCACCACACTCTCTGCTCCCTCGCCCGCTTCCTCCTCCAGATTCTCCAGGGATTCTTCTCGCTCCGAGGGCGGGAGGTCTCCGGGAGGCTCCTACACCTCACGACTCAACAGCGGTACAAATTTCGAACGATCAGGGTACACTTCTGACGCGAAGTCGGGCTATGGCTCCGACTACAATAAATCTGGCTATGGTTCAGGCTATGGTTCTGGCTCCAACTACAGTTCTCGCTACAGTTACTCGCGAAGTAACAGTTACATGAAAGACTCGGAGCCCAGCAACTCATACAAACCCACTTACAGTAGGGAGAACAGCTATCTTGGCAGCGATACAGGCAGTGGGTCAGGCTGGAGGTCCCGTGTGTACGGAAGTGACGCCGAAACGAACTCGAACACTTACACGAGGACGAGAACTCGTGACCTGACAAACTCTACTGACCAGACAGATCAAGCAAAATCAACTCAGCAAAATGGCACTGAAGTCGCCGTACCTGCTTTCAGAGAGGCTATTGATAAACTTACTAAAGCTGCAATGGATGACCAGAGGGAAGGGAAAAATCTAGAGCTTTTGTCTCCGAACGCTGTGAGAGTCTTACCAAGCTTTACTCCGGGGGAAATTGTACTAAAGAACAAAGCTCCAGCCGACTTCAGTTCCGCTGCTGAAAGCTCTGACGATGAAGCAAATAAGAAGAAAGATGAAAATAAGGCAACAGAGCCTACATCAAATACCACAAGCACGCCTACTCGAGCTTTCCGCCACCTGGCGGCCGTCCCAGCACTGCCAACGAAGCCTTCTACTTCTCCAACACAAGGCTTGGCTGCTCCTCCTACCTTCAAACGATCGTCCAGATACTCAACCGCCGCCACAGAGAGCCTTCCGACTTCCACGTCGCCGTCCAAATGGTTGAAAGACAAGGACGAATCAGCCTCACCGACGCCGGCGGCGCGCACGAGAAACAACCTGGCCGTGGGTGACTCGAGCCCAAAGTCCACGTCGCCTCTTCCCCCTCGCTCTCCCATCCTTGGTCATGGGAAAGCATCCACTTCCCCAACAGTCGAGAGAAAAGGATCGTCTGACATTGGAAATAAGGAATGCCGAAAGTCAGTCCTTAATATGGATATCAAAGCTAGTGATACAGAAGCTATGAGGAAGCAGCAAGAAGAGAAGAGAGAAGAACTAAGAAGACTAAGGAGACAGCGGGGAAATGACGATGACAAAGGAAGCAGAAGACCTCCCACTGGGACTGTGAGGACAAGGTCGGGAGCCAAGCTCGAAGAGATAAGTCGGCAGCGATCCAAAGGCTCTGGATCTGACCTAACGAAACTGGGATCACAGTCGAAAGTTCCAGAAGAGGAGGAGGAATCTAGCAGTAGTGACGAAGAAAAACGAGAAGACAAACCTCCAGTGCCTCCTTCAGTGGAGAAAACATCGTCTAAATCCAGGGTTGTAGAAAGAAAACATTCCAAAGGCAAAGGAGATGCCATGCGCCGCAGTGGTTCAATGCGCCGCTTCCGACAGTCGTCTCAGACAAGCAAAACATCCTCTGAGTCCTCCTCGTCGGAGAGTGAGGATGAAACGCCGGTGGTCACCATCACTCTACGCAGGAGGCGGAGGAGCTCCCGAGAGGATATGTCAGGAGAAAATCAAAGTCGTCTATCTCCACGAACATCCCCACGGATGGCGAAAAAGGGTTCCTCAGACGATATACTGGAAGGTCAGCGATCTCGCAACAACTCTACATCAAATTTTGTTGGGAGGAGATCGCGCCAAAGTTCAAATAACTCATCGTCCAATCTGGCTAGATCTCGCTCGGGTAATAATTCTCGTGGCAGCATCGGCGACGTAGAAAAATCCCGAAGTAATTCACGATCCAGTATTCTTGGCGATAAAAAACTATCCATTGGGCCAGACATCGACATAGGAGAGAGGAACGACTCATCTAGCAAAATTGCAGGAAGCAGGAGCAAAAGCAATAACAATCTTTTGCGTGGCAAATCTGGCGAAAAGCTCAAACGTACCAAAGAAGCCAAGAGTGAGAGTTCCAGTGAGAGTGAGACATCGGAAACCTCAGAGTCCAGTGAATCTGCCGGCGAAGAAGGTCAGTTCTTCTCCCTTGCTAAATCTCGATCAGTTAAGAAATCCAAGTCAGGCCTGAACAAGCTCACTGAGAAAAATGAAACGTCAAAACTCGAGGAACTAGGAGACAGGACAAGTCCAGATGGTAAGGAACATGTATCAAGAACAAACTCAGGTGCTGATAATTCGGAATTTCCTTATAATAAGACCGGCGATGCTGCAGTGTCCAACAAGTCCGTTTCTGAACTGGGGACATTTGAATGGCCAAGCGGGAGCCCATGTGCCTCCCGTGCAAACATCTATAGACATTCACCTTACACAGACAATACTGAGAATGACGCCCATGACACATCAAAGAACGACGAGAGTAATTCCTTGGGTACCTTTGAGTGGGGAAGCGGCAGTCCAGAACTACACACGAAGACGGATGATACAGCTGATAAAGACCTGGGTACTTTCGAGTGGCCTTCAGGAAGTCCAGAATTAAACCGTCGTAAAGTATCACAAGTAGAAGAACAGGATGGTTCTGACTGGAATATTAGTACAAGTCCCACATTCCCAAGGAGAACGAAAATAATGAATAGATACGACACCGAGACGGAAACGGAGACAGAACTCAATTTATCAGACGAAACAGACGAAGAGATCTCCAAAATGCCAAGTGTCGCCGAAGAGACGGAGGACGACTTCAATTTCGAATGGCCGAGCAGTCCGGTGCTCGGCCAGCGCCGCGCCTTCGGGTCAGACTACGACACGCAAAACGAAAATGAGACGTTCGAGTGGCCAAGCAGCCCGGAACTGCCGATGATGAAGAATCCAAAGTTTATCAGTTTTACCGAAGACATAGACCAGCTTCTCAGTAATGACGTGGAAGACAATTTTGCTGAGATGGAAAAATTATTGGGTTACTCTCCTCCGCCAACGGAAGAGGAAGGAGATGAAACGAAGAGCACCTCAAGCAAGGTCAGCAGCGGCGCTCTGGACTCAAAGGCATCGACGGATGGAGGCACAGGGGAGGAGGAAGAAGAGGAAGAAGAAGAGGAGGAGAATGAAACAGAAAGCGAAACCAAAGTTGAGGAGAAGAAGGAATTGCTAAAGGATCGAGCAAGAAAGAATTTGTCACTTTTCATAGGTACTCTTTTTAATGTTTCATCACAAGTAATTACTTAAAACAGCATGGTTATTTTCTGTATATATAAATTCTATGATGGTCTTCATAAGATGTAAATTTCCATCCAGAGAATGTCATCATTTCCAGGAAAACTAACAAACATCGATGAGATTCTGGGGATCAGTGCTGAAGCCCTTGACGTCATCCAAGAAGAAAGAAGCCTCAGGTGATGACGGTGAGTCGGACTTACTTCCTAGTGGGTGAACGCGATGCGCAGGGACAGTAGCTGCGCATTTTCAGCATTCGTTCTGATGCCTATTGATTTTAGTTCTAAACTCACTACGTTGTAAACAATTTTAATTTTGAAATTCTCCGATTTCAAGTTCTGATACTCAATCACCCTTTTTACATATTTTGATATTTAAACTCCCCATTCTAAACAGTTTCATTTACTAAAGACCTTGCATCGCATATCACAATTGAGCTGTTCATTATCAACACCATACATCAGGTCTAATTGATAATGATTTCCTTTTATATTGATTGGATTCGTCTATGGTTCAGTTTTTATATAAAGCGTAGTATTCTGTCGGCTCATCAGTGACATCAAATCGTATGCTGAGTCTCCGGACGGGTTTCAGGGGAGCGAAGGCAAGGGAGATAAACAGTAATAAGTTAAGGGATGTGTGCGTGTGTGTGTGTGTGTGTGTGTGTGTGTGTGTGTGTGTGTGTGTGTTGTGTGTGTGTTGTGTGTGTGTGTGTGTGTGTGTGTGTGTGTGTGTGTGTGTGTTGTGTGTGTGTGTGTGTGTGTGTGTGTGTGTGTGTGTGTGTGTGTGTGTGTGTGTGTGTGTGTGTGTGTGTGTGTGATGTATGGGTATATATGTATACATATATATAATATATACATATATGTGTATATGTATATATATATATATATATATATATATATATATATATATATTTGTGTGTGTATTTATGTGTAATGTTTGTGTGTATGCCTGTGTGTATATATATATTTATATATGTATGCATTCATGTGTTTGTGTGGATGTGGATGTGGATGTATACATATATGACCTACTCCAAAACGTCTTTTAGACGTGTACTTGGAATATTATTCCAAAGACACTTCAAGCCAAGGCGACCACAACTCTCATCATATTGTCAATTATTTTCAGTACCAAGAAAATAATGATATATTCATAATATAGGTCGCAAAGGGTCTTAAATAACTGTTGTTGCTGAACTGTCTAATAATCATTTGGTCTAATCACGGTCTTAGGTCAGCACCGCAGGAAAGTTGTTAAAGTTCCCAAGAAAATTGACTTCAAGAATCTTCGGGGTAAGAAGTGGACACCTGACCACTGTTTTCTGCTCACCTGTGTGTGCCTGTTTCTCTCAGTGGCGGGATCGAGGCTGGTTTTATTAGGATTAGTATGCTCTCCATCACGTCTGTAAGCATCGTCATTTCCATTAGTGGTGACAATGATATTTTCTCGATAATAATAATCGCCTCAGTAAGTTGTTCACGGTTTTAGGATGTGTGCAGTTGAAGCTCTCTTGATGTATAGTTAATTTTCTTTTCTTCGTTTTGATCTGTACGGATAATTCCAATCTTGGGAAACATCTAAGTATTAAGTTAAGCATGTGTATTCAGATAGATATGACTTCTACATAATTTTCGAGCAGGCAGTTTCCTTGAGGTACTACTACTTCGTGGTAATAGAAAACGGTATATATTGTTCATCATAGAAAAATGTATGTTCTATCGTATACTCATGGCATTTTCTCTTGGGAATGGATACATGCAATCAGATTCACCTGTTACTGCAGTTAACGAGTACAATCACGCCATCAACCGTGAAGGTAGAGAAATAAGTCTGTTTAGGGCTTTAAAGATTAACGGTCGCCTCAATTCATTAATAAACATGTTAACTGTACAATTTTCTGAATCTTGAACATATACTTCTAAGTGTAATATATATATATATATATATATATATATATATATATATATATATATATATATATATATATATATATATATATATATATATATAATAAATCTACGGAAAATGGGTGTGATTTTGTAAATTGGAAAGGATATGTTAAGTGATTAGAGATTTAGCCTTGTTAGAGATATCGAGGATGTGTCTTTAATTTCTTTGGTGTCAGCTTTTCCTGGAAGAAACTAGGATCGCAAACTTACTTTTACATTTGTATATCGCATTAGAATAGCACATGAACAAACCTGTCAAAAAAATACACTCACAGCCAATCCGATAGTTATTGCTGCATCAATTGTTTATCATTGTCACTGCATTTCACCGATACATTATTATCATAATGAACACCATGTTGGAAGTGATGAGTATGGCCATCGTCATCATCATCCCAGTGACCCGCCACTGAGCAGGACAACCTAATAACAAAGCCTTCATCGTTTCGGGTGCATATGTATATTTATTTCTTTAATATATAATCCAGGCAGTCTTTATTATCATCATTAATCAACCGCAGTTAGGCCAATTAGCTAACAAATATATGTAATTGTTTGTTTAATTCATTCACAATGTGGGAAATTGCATTAAACATGTGATATTGATTTTAATATTGTTAATGTGTTTGCTGTTCTCTCTCTCTCTCTCTCTCTCTCTCTCTCTCTCTCTCTCTCTCTCTCTCTCTCTCTCTCTCTCTCTCTCTCTCTCTCTCTCTCTCTCTCTCTCTCTCTCTCTCTTTCTGTTTTTTTTTTCTCCTCTCTCTCTCTCTCTCTCTCTCTCTCTCTCTCTCTCTCTCTCTCTCTCTCTCTCTCACACACACACACACACACACACACACACACACACACACACACACACACACACACACACACACACACACACACACACACACACACACACACACACTCGCGTTTTGCTCTCATCCTTGTATTTCCTTCCATGGATAAATAACATTTTGTACTTAAAAACGTAAATAACTCAAACAGTAATGTAGACCGTAGACAATAAGATTATTCTTATTTTAGCAAAGGCGAGAAAAGCGTTTATTCACACGTTCTAGTCTAAGATGGCGCAGGGGTCAAATTGTATGCTTACTTAATGCGCCATGATGGTACTATTTTACAGTATTTGTGTGACATATATGGGTAAAATGAGACGAGCTTCCCATATTTGTATTTATTATTTCACTAATCGTCTACCATCATCACCCATGGCCATATATATCCCCTTATTTAATGTTCACAGCTGTTTAACTTGAGGATTTTTCCTTCACCCCATATCAGTGATTTTTATGTGATTTTAACAGGGCAATATTTTTTTCCTTAACCCTCATGACGTGATTTCCATTGCGTCATTTATTTCCTGAAGAATATCAGCTTCATGGCAATTTTTTCATCTCTCATTATTATTGATCTATCTCCGCTATAATCAACCCCAGCTTATCGCCTTTTTCTGATCTAGTGATAACGCGATTTGTTGCGCGCAGACTCGAGTGTGGAGGAGATCGACGCCGCTGACGTGAAGGTGCACGACGCCAAGGCCAACCGGGCGGAGATCGACGAAAACATCGAGGAAATCGACGCTTCGGCTGTGATCATCCGGTAAGTGGGTTTACGGCCGATCGTTAGTCTCTTTTCAAAGCAGACGAAATGGAATTATGCGAACTGAAGCAGTGTCGCTTTTGGTTAAATGACAACGCTGCAAATATAGATGCAATTATAAAATTCTAAGGACGTTATTCCCTTTTAAAAACTGGCGCCATGGCAGATAATCTTCCAGACAATTCATTAAAGGCACATCATCATTATTTTCACAAAAACACAAACCGCTATAACTTTTATTTACTCTCATGATATTATTCCTCAAGCAATTCTAAAACATACAGCAACTAAATGTATTTTTTAAAACTGAAAGCGATAAGATTTCTTGTGCTTCGCAGACAAAAGGAGAAACGAGAGGCTCTCCGCGCCGAGATCATCAGCGCTGTCAAGGCAGGGGTAAGTACTCCCGTTTCCTGCACTCTCTTCGCCGATGTTGAACCACATTTGCTACTACTGTCTGTGGAAGCTAGGGGCTGATGCGCAGTCGATCGCTTCAGGACTTGTGTGGGATAAGCCTTTCCACCAAATTTAATACTGTTGCCAGAGCAAATTGGGAAAACTGGACGAGCGTTCCTTATCCTTATTGGTCGTGTGTGCAGAGGAGTTCCAAATATGTGCAATATTTTCAAGACAGTTGCGATATTTTTCAGTTCAGTATCATGCCGTGTTTGGAATATTTCATTAATGCCTTGCCATTGTCTGAAGTTTATTGTAACACAGTGCTTCGGTTTTTATTGTCGAATTTAAAAAACGTGGCCATAACAGTGTATTCATTAGTATGATATTGCCAGATAATGATATAGGTCCATTGATTACGCTTATGCATTTGGTCTACTTTCTCGCTTTAAATACAAGCATTTATAGTCGTGTTTAAGTATTTATAGCAAATAGTCCTGTTTTATTTTATTATCTGTATTATTATTACAACTATTACTATTGTTAGCGCTATTATTGTTATCGTTCTTATTATTTGTTATTATAATAGTAGTAATAATAATAATTATTAATGTTTTATTGTTTTTCTTTTTTTACTATTATTATTACTATTACTTAGAACTACATATATTTTGAATATCCGTTTCCAATATCCTTGTTGATAATTCTTAACGTATCAATAATTATACAAAAGGAAAGTCATGGCAAGAATGGCGTATGCTCGTTTGCGTGTGACCTTCGCCCTCGGGTGACCCCTTACCTTGGCTAAACCTCAGCCAGACCTCAGAGCCCCACCCAACCCCGCCCCATGATATAATACTCGTAGCATTTGCTCTTGATCTCTGTCTGGCCTTTGCCGACTCTCACCCTGCCTCAAGGTGTCACAGGGAAGTCATAGGC
>NC_051387.1:32516462-32521462 GCF_015228065.2 Penaeus monodon | reverse complement strand
ACTGGTGCGAGGGCTTGCTGGGTGCAAGCGAGTGCTCAGGAACCACTACGCAGCAGGAGTGCAAGTGCTGGCTGGAGCCTCAGTAGCTTGTGTAAGTTCGAGTTTTTATAGTTAGTTCTTTGGCGTGTTATGGCGCCGTATTGCACACCTTTCCGTGTGTGTTCATTCATGGAAACCAGGCATGGAAATAGAGATAAGCATGGATGTACAAATTTACAAAAAAAAAAACAATGAATGTGTTTTAATTTCTATTTTTACATATTATAATTTGAAGTATTTCGATAAATGTTTCAATTTTAATATGAAATGAATGATGCTGATGAAACATTTAAGGCCGGATTCTGCGGCAGCCTAGGTTACATGGACTTGAATATTGTTATTATTGTTTTCATAAAATGGTCAGACATTTCTAGATGATTCAAGGCCAGGATATGTTTCAGATAAAAGGCAGGTTATTCTAGAAGGTCGCAATTTAGGCTGGGTAGAAGGCAGGCAAGCAGACATGCAGAGGTCAGGGACTGGTACAGTGGGTGCCTGAGGCTGCAGCACCACGCCTTCTCCACTCTCGCTTGGTCGGCCCACTGCTGCAAGTCTGCCGCTGCCTCACGCCCCTCGCCCGCCCATCATGTCCCTCCTTCGAGAACGTTGGTCGGCGTCGAGAGCCATCCTGGGCTCTCTGGTCGTTACATATTTCGTGCTTCCTCTCATGGCGATTCAGAGGCTGCCTCGTGTTTAAAGGGCGATCTCATGAAAACTGTTGAGCCTATACAGTGATTTTCGTCACAAGTTCATAGACTGTGGAACCAGTTTCTCCATCATCAACATCAATTTTATTATAATGTCCTGTTACGAGATCATCCAATCCTCTCTTTCTTTCCCTCATCCTCAAGTCCGTAAATCGTGAGTGAATGTAACCAACGTAGGCGCGATCAAGGTCACGGGCGTTATTTAGGCGGGATGTTTGTTTTGACGCAGCAGAATCGCCGGTCCTCTCTGCCTCGATCGATGCACAGGCAGAAATCCATCCCGCTGGAAAATATGCTTACATCATGTCGAGTTTTATAAACAGTCACCGTGGCTTGATTGTCCTACCCGTCTAGAAGTAATAGAAAAGTAAAACGGTGCAAGGGAATCCGAGATAGGTAGATAATTATAGACACAAAAGGAAAAGAAGAAAGGAAATAAATCATTGCACTTGGTGTAGTCTTCCCTTTGACACAACTAAACACTTTTTCCAACTAGGAAATGTCAGGATACTTTGAAAGGTTAAACAATATACCACAAGTATATTGCGTATCATTTATTTTATTGCCAAAAAAAGTATTAGACGACACATGTGGGTTGTGTGACCTTTGCGGTGGGATAAGACTGCAGAAACGATCCTGAGTTTCCCCTCTTATTCCCTCCCTCCTCGCCTCTCCCCTCCCCTCCTTCTCTCTCCCCTCCCCGTTCCCCTTCGCGTCCCTACTGCAGCCACCCCATGACCCTCGCCAGCCAGCCCTGTCCCACGCCATCCCGCGCCCCTCTTCGAAGTCTAGCGCCGCCGGTTTCTCTCTTATGGCCACAAATCAGGCCCGGGAATCGCGACGCCGCCTCATAATCGGATCAGACGGCCACATCCGCATTGCCCGGTGTTGTCCGGTCCCGACGCCCGCAGTTCGGCCGTTTTCGTTCGGCTCCCGAGGCGAACAGTCACTGGGACTCTGGCCACCTGGGTCTTTATTGGCCACCGCCAGCGTTAGCCTTGTTAGTGGAGTATCGTGCATTTCCTTGTGTCTGAACGTGAAATAATCCAAGCCTCGACCTCATGGGCAACAATAATAAATGCACCAACATTATCTTATCGTGTTATATGACGTAATGTATTTACTGATGATTCACTGATGTTTTTTTCTCGTTAACATTATTATTTTCAATGACACTTTCATTACAAGAATAATCTTAATTCTCTTTTTTTTGTTGTAGCCATTAGGGGTATCCTGTTATCTTTCTTGTTGGTATTTGCGAGTCATACTGATTATTGTTGATATTTTTATCGTAGTGGAAGAACAATGTTCATGCCATGGTGTATTTTGCACGTAGCGTAGATTTCTGCGCCCCCTGCATGCGAGTGGAGTTGCAGCTGAAGAAACGATCCATAGATGAGTCCATATACGGTCGGCGAGGCTTTGGTGGTCGCTAGAGCTATGGTTGTTAAATTCGGAGGCTTTGTGATTAAAGGCTCCTTGTGCAGATTCCTTCTCCCGAGTGCATGGACAACTTTCGTCCCATGAGGCGTTGTCGGGTGGACGCTCTCTCTCTCTCTCTCTCTCTCTCTCTCTCTCTCTCTCTCTCTCTCTCTCTCTCTCTCTCTCTCTCTCTCTCTCTCTCTCTCTCTCTCTTCTCTCTCACTCTCTCTCTCTCTCTCTCTTCTCCTCTCTCTCTCTCCTCTCTCTCTCTCCTCTCTCTTCTCTCTCTCTCTCTCTCTCCTCTCCCTCTCCTCCTTCCCTCCCTCTCCCTCCCTCTATCCTCTCCTCTATCCCTCCATCTCTCCCTCCTTTCTCTCTCTCCCCGCTTAGCCCTCTCCTTCTCTCCCTTTCTCTTTTTCTCCAAGTCCTTCTGCTCTCATCCCAGACACCTTCACTTCCCCTTCACTTTAGCCCGAGAGTCGGTTCTCTCCTCCCCCTCCCCCTCTGGCCACCGCCCCCCGCGAGGCCTGGGGCTGCGTGGCCCGGTCGCCGCCTCGTAACTTCGGCTTTCTGTGTCTTACATCGCCGAGAGTGACGCTCGTAGCTACCTCGGGAGTTCTCGTTGCGACACGACTGGAAAGCTAACCGCTGTTTCTATATTTATAAGAACTTGAAATCGTTTCATGGTTGATGGTATAGTATTGTTCACTAAAAACAGCTATTTCCTTCGTTTTTTCTCTTTTTTCTTTTTCTTCTTGTAATGAATGGGTATACAGTTTCCTGAATTAATATTCAGCTTGTTCCTCTTTGATAACTCTCCCTCTCTCCCGCATTTCCCAGGGTTTGTGCTTGTGGAGCGCTTGCTTATTCTCGTGCCTCTCTGCTGCGTTGTTTATCGGTGACTCATGCCATATCTTTTGATTATTCTTAGGTGTGGATTTGAGTTTTATGTTTTTATATTTATTTCATATGTTTGTTTTTCTACTTGCTTACTTGATTTTTTTTCTTTCCCTCTGTTTATATTTTCCTCTTTTCCTTTGTCTTTCTTTTCTTCCTCTTTTCTTTGTGTTTGCCTTTCTCTATTATCATATTTTTGTGTCCCACTTGTCTTTTTATTGTGTCTGCATTTAACTCATCTTTTGACTCACTTTCACTCATTTTTATCTTCATTTTCTTAACTTCGTTGGTATCTTATTTTTCATTGTTTCTCTCATCCGTATTTTTCGTCTTTCTATCTTTCCACTTTATCTTCTTTTCCATTCCTCTTCCATACTGAATCGTTATTTTGTCTCGTGTTTTGGGTCATATTTATGTTTTCGTTTCTCCTCTGCCCCCTTTCGGACGCTCTTGCGACATGTTTATCTCAAGACCATGTGCTATAAATGACTCAGCCGCCTGCTCATGAGTCGATCTCGCTGTTGCTAGGGTATTCGGTGGCCTTATAATGGAACTGAAACTTGCAATGCTCCTTTCGTCGTGACTTATTGTTTGTGAATTGTGAGTAAAAGGTGCATACTGTTGTCCTTATTATCTGTAGCAATTTAGAAAGTTATGACGATTTACGGTAAGATAAATACCGTGGACAGATTAAATAAGATCGGGTTTTTAGTTAGGGAATTTCCCTGTCAGCCGTGACTCTGGGCAAAGTAAGGAGTCAGAATGCGTGCTCCAAAGGAATGTTTCCTAAATAAAGTAGAGTTTAACAAGATAGCGTCGTGGCATAAGATTCCGAAAAGAAGATGAAGGGAAAAGAAGAAATGTCCTCAGAAATGTACACGATAATAGCCACTGCGTGCACAGTAAATTTGCGTATTACGATCGAGCATTCATTATGGGAGCATTCACTATGATTATTACTAGCGCAGAATCGGAGAAGTAATTCAAGATTAATGTGTAGTTTGATGTTCAACTGAATTCCTGTCATAACAATGAATGAAATATCTTTCTAGAACTTCCACAATACACAATTTTTGTATCACAGTGAATATTCCAAGTGCATACTAGTAGTCGTGCAAAAATTTGACAAATGAAACTTGCTCAGAATATGTTTTTTAAGAACAGCCTCACCTATACAGCTTATACTCCTTTTTTTTTCCAAAATCATTGTAATGCACGGGCGGACTGGCACTTGCCGAGGCGGTGAGGCATCTATGGATCACATTCTTCCGTGTACGAGTGCGTTTTCTGTGTTGGTGATACTTGTAAGACTTCCACCTTCCGCGTGTCAGCGATCATCGTCAGGAGTGCCAAGCCAAACAGTTGGCCGTGTAAAGCAAAACTAGTGGCTATGGTATAAAGATTACACAATAAAAAGGTATAATCAGCTACAGCAAGATCATATGGTACATAGTTTTTTTTCCATCGCTATTGAGAAGCGGAGATTTCGAAGAGGTGTCACGCACGTGTATATCAGAGCATAAACATTTCGCGAATTATGATAACAGAATGCTAGGACTGGATGCGGGCGCCATGGCTGCTAGAAACTATGAATCTGGGTCTGATCTGATCGCGCGATAGCGGTCAGGGTCACTGTGCCCTTATTGACGCACCCGCCCAGCTTGGCCTGCGAATGGATGGCGATCTTCAGTCTGCATATTTCGTGAAGTGATTTCATTATTAGGAGGATTTGCTTTCTGTGTTCAAGGTCGCCCGGTGGCAACTTCGGTGCGTCTGTCAGCGGTTTACATACTAGGGACCGGTGCTGTTAAATATTTACTCTTGGGCGCCGCTCTTCTACTGGTACCTGCAAGGGGCAGAGCACCTGCTGCCCTTCACCTCGTTGGGCACCTGCAGGCACCTTGGACTTATATATTCAGCATCGGCTATTTAGTA
>NC_051387.1:32506462-32511462 GCF_015228065.2 Penaeus monodon | reverse complement strand
AAAATGTCGCTGTTATAAGGGAACAGATTATCAAGGGTCAGAGCCGGGCGAGAGGCGTCGGGATGAGTTGCCGCTGCGGCTTTGGGCAGCGCCGCCCTCCCTGTGGCCGCCGCCGTGCGATCGCGCGATACGGCACGATTGACACGCTTCCAGAATGGGCGATCGCAGCGCCGATTGAGTGACGACGGCCTGTTTCCTTGTGACCGAAGGGCAGTTGTTTGACGCATTAGTGTCAGCTGTTTGAAGGCCCTTCCTGTATCTATACTTCAATTGAGATAACAGGAAATAAACACCAAATCGTGACATCCCCCAAGTAGAGCTGTGAAACATCTCCCGAATTAATGAATTTGAAACTTGTAACACAGCTTTCTCGGTATAATTATTAATTAATCACGTGTATTAACGTGGCACAGCGGCCTCATGCAAGCGAGGCTGGGTGTGGTGCATGGCATTGCAAAATAGATAGGATTACGGCTTGCAAAAGCTTTTCAAGAGTGATCTAAGAGTGTCCTTTAGTGATAGTTTGGTGGCAGTGTCAACGATGAAATGAAGCCTCCCGTCCGATATCGCCTTTGACGTGCAAGAGAGCGAGGGAACTGGCTGTCCTGAGTGGGGTGAGAGGGCGGGGATCCAGCGAGTGAGTAAAGCTCCTCCTCTGCAAAGGAGCCACGCTACTTTATTGTTTGTCACGCTTCTTTCACACTCCGACTCCGCCCTTGTGCAAGAACGCTCGACTCGATAATTATCATAATAAAGGTGCTGGATGCTTTAATATTTATTATAATATATGTAACGCTCATTCGCTGTGCCCAGCGAGGCCACACCTTGTAGCCTTTGCAGTGTCGTGCAAATGAAATATTTCTTCATCAGTCTCTATATCTGTCTAATTATCTGTCTGTTTCTCTGTCTGTCTGCTTCTCTGTCACCGTCTAGGTGATTGCTTGTATGTATATGGGGGGGGGGTGGAGCTCGACACACCCCGTTATATTAAAAGCATTCGAGATCTGTAATGATGTTAGTAATAATTTAATAGTCTGTGCTTTATAAACTACTGTAATTTCCTTTATCCGATGCACTCCAAGCATTTGATGTTTGAGGCTTCTTTTGAAGACGAATGCCCCATTAGGCTATACGATACAAATGGAGGAATAACTTGTTTGCCAATCCTGCTTCCGTGGGCCGTCCGTCACAAAACTTTCAGAACTTGATTTACTTGACGGAAGATTCGGGCCAGCCCTCCGATCGACTGTCCGCTGGCCGTGAGTCAGCCGGGGAAATGGGAATGGTAGAGGTAACAGTAACAGGTCCACGAGGCCCCTTATCATAAGATTCTCAAGGAACAAGGTGCAAACATGAAAGCTGTCAGATCGATCTGATCCTGGGGGCGTGTTGACCTTCGCCTAAGACAAAAGACAAGTGGTTGATCCTTCAGTCTGTGTGTGTGTGTTGTGTGTGTGTGTGTGTTATCACCCTAAATATGCAGCAAAAACCGTCACTTTTCAATCTGACATCATGATTGATGTCAGACGTGCACTTGAAAGGGTGGGTTAGTACGCAATTATCGGAATTAATTTTCCTCCTATTAGCGAGTTCTATTCGTAAATTCAAGACTTCCATTAGCATACAATGATGAACGAGCCCCCTTTTAGTCAGACTGTCTCGGGCTCCCTCCACGACGGGGGGGTGGGGGAGTGCTCGGCCCATTACGGCGCCCGTGTAATTAGCTTCGGGCCGAGGGCGGTTCGGGCAGGGTTTTTGCGGCCTCTCGTGGGTGGTTATGTTGTTAAGCTATTTGTAGATTGTTTGGACGCCGAGCGAGAGCCTCGGAGATTGTAAAAGCGCCGGGTTAATTTGGCACCCAATGCCATCTGCACTGGAGGCTGATTGCTAACGCGCGGCGCCCAAGTGGATGCCAATTACAGGGCTGATAAGGCGTCGTTTCGGATAGTGTAATTAGGAAATTAGCTTATCGTCATCAGCGTCTCTCATTCACAAAGACATGTTAATTATTTTTTTGTGTGTATGTATTTATGTATATGCCATATATAAAATATAATACTATAAATAATAATATTATATAATAATAATAATAATAATCTGTGCTGTGTTATGTGTGTGTGTGTGTGTGTGTGTTGGTGTGTGTGTGTGTTATTTGTGTGTGTGTGTGTATGGTGGGTTATTGATACACAATCTAAAAGGGCCTCACACGACAACTACGCACACTACACACAACACACACATACAACATACCATCACAACATACACATACATCACAACATACATAACAACATACATACATACTATATATATATAACATACACATACATACACATACATACACACACAAAAACACACATACACACACACAATAACACACAACACACAACAACACCACAAACAACAACCACACAACACCACACACACACACACACACACACACACACAACACACAACACACACACACACACACACACACACAACACACACAACACACACACACACACACACACACACACACACCACACACACACACACACACACACACACACACACACACACAACACACACACACACACATACACACATATATATATAATATATATATATATATATATATATATATATATATATATATATACATATATATACATATATACACTGTATATGTATGTACACACATATATATGTGCGTGAGTACGTGTACATAAGATGCTCTCTGTGTGTATGTTCAAGTGCGGGTAGGTAGGTGTGCGTGCGTGCGTTTATGTTTTTTTGTCTTCTTTAATTACTTTTTTGTGATTATCTGTGCTGATATTCTAGAGGAAAATAGATATTAATGATTAGTAAGAAAATTGCTTAATAGCCTCATAAATAAGTCAGTTTAAAAACAAAGCAAGTGTTATCAGTTGCGAAGGATCTCGAGTGTTCTCAAGACACGATCCAAATCAGGAACAGCCGATTCGCTTTAGACCAAATACCGCTAGGTGCATGCTGCACTCTTGTTTATGCGTGTTTTTCAGTGATACGGCTGGTTCTGTTTTTTCAAAGTTGCTTTACAGTGAGTTCTCCATGTATACGCTGTTCACCCTTTCCTTAACTGTTTTCCGATCTGGTCGTGACGGCTTTTCCACCTGCGTTGGGCTGTCCTCTTTACGTGCACCCCCCCTCCTCCCCCTACCTCACTCTCTCTCACCTCCTTCTTGCCTCACTCTCTCTCTCACCCACTCCTCCCCTTCTCTCACTCTCTCTCTCTCTTTCACCTCCTCTTCCTACTCACACTCTCTCACCTCCTCCTCCCCTTGCTTCACTCTCTCTCTCACCCACTCCTCCCGCCTCAGTCCTCTCACACTCCCACAATGTACCATGTATCCCCGTTCCTCTGCCTCTCTCTTACCCCTCTCCTCTTCTCCTGCTTTCCCCCCTTCTCCCACTCCTCTTTCCCTCTCTCTCACCTCCCCACACTCAGCCCCCTCCCCATGACCCACCCTCCCCCTCTCCCAAAGCTTCCCGCCCGAGGGTAACATTACGAGCAGTCACGCAGGGTTATTCCCAGTAGGAGATTATCGTAACCTTTGACCCATCTCCCTTCCTCACCCGGCTTCTCCTTGGCTGCGGGAGGGGGGGGGGCAAGATAAGGATGGGCTGGAAAGGTTTAGGGCAGTTGACATGCGGAGGAGGCTATTTGGGCTTTGTTTGCGGGTTTACTGTTCTCGCGTTGCCATTTGCCTGTGGGTTTTGTAGAGTTGTGGGAGGAGTAGACACTGTAAATATTTTTGAATATCCATTTCACATTGGGCTACTGACATTAGAGAATAAACATACAGGTTAGTATCTTTTCTAAAGGTAAACTGGACAGACACGATGAGCTGCAGGTCACCCTACACCAGTTTCATTCCCAGAGACGACCCGTGAGTCGTTCGGTCATTAGATATTATTAGATGATCTGCGTCATTTTCATAAATCACTGTTTGGTCCTAACATGTTTCCTGCTTCACTCAGAGCATAGAATATGCAAAGTCGTCGTCACGTGTGCGGTAATTTTGTGTCATCTTTAACATGATATTTGCGCTCATGATAATTTGCATTAGTTGATGTTGCGTTATGCCAGTGCAAATATTGGTACTTTCTCCGGACATAGGACAATGGATTATTTAATGGACCGGTACATGGCAGTGCTGTGTCAGCGATAAATTTTCTGACCTGATTCCGAGATGCATTGCCTCAAAACTGACAGAATCGCCTCGTGGTGGCCGTAAGGCGAACCCGTTCCACACTGAAGGCGCTGGCCACCGGACCTCAAGCACTTTCACCGGCCGTACCATCACAACAAACATTTCGCCTCTTGCTTAACCGTAATCCAGCGCAAAGTGCCTGCGGGCCCTCCTCCTCGCCTCGCGGGCGGTCCGGCAGATGCTGGGGACGGCGCCGCGTCGGGAGGAACTGAAGGGGGGGGGGGGCGTGTGGGAAAACGGGGGAACGTAGACCATGTCGGGGATGGGGGGGGGGGCAGGGACGTGTACTTAAGTGGATCGAAAAGTGTTCCGCAAGGATGAATGACAGATGTAAGGTAAATGTGGATTCTCGTCGCAAATAAGCTGTGACAGACGTTGTCACTGGCGAGTGAAGATTTCCATTAATTTGCGCTCTTTACTGTGAACTGGCAATCGGTATTGCTGATACGTCGAAATTTTCATTATATTCTAACATATCCCTTAATCTTCCCGTTTATTTCGAATTTGCCCTTGCGAAGATGAAATCGATAAAGGGAAGATGACTCCTTAATTTGAGTTGCTGTATAGTATTAAATCCTATTTGGATCCATGTTCATTGATAAGGAGGAGCAGCCTTGTGTGGAGAGAAGATGGGAGGGAACTTTATTGAGACTGTTCATCCGTCGAGAGTAATGAACGCAACAACGCTTTTTGCTCAGGCGTATCGTCTAGAAAATAAACTTCTTGGAGTCAGTGTACTTTTAATTGTTTTGTTTGGTTTTATTCGTT